>NW_028141160.1:6406628-6713844 GCF_030444845.1 Prenolepis imparis
AAGCAGTGGTATCAACGCAGAGTACTTATCAAGTTTACAGTTTATTGTCAGAATGTATATACAAAATAAAAAATTTATTGATTAACAATATCAATATTTTAGAAATAATCTGTATATATTTTGATTAATAAAATTATACTTATACAAGTTGAAAATAAACTATATCAACTAATGTATCAAATTAACTATAGAAACTAATATAAAAAATTCTGAAGGAAGCTTGTAATATTATCTCATTTTTTTTATTTTATATAATTTCCAATTTTGTTATATATCAAAAGTTTTTATATTCTAATATAAAAATTCGAATTTTTTATCAGTGGAATCCTGAAAAAAAAAAACAGTTTTTATAGATGGTTAAAATAGTGTTTCTTTTTAATATTCCTGAAAGTTTTGCATCCATTCTGATACGTCTGCAGTAGCTATTAGAATTGTATTAAAAATCGACGAAAAAATTTCTTTCTTTGCAATGGAAATGATGTAATTCCAAAAAAATTGACTTTTAGTAAAACTTTATGCATATGTAAAACAGGACAGTAGAAAAATTTACTGAATTTTCTATTAAAGGGAAATTGTGTATTTTTTGTGTATACAACTAAAAAAAATATATAAAAATAGACAAAATATAAAAATTCATTCTTATTTTCACATTAAAAATTTACTTTGAAAATTCTTACTTTTTTGTTTACGTAAACGTAAATGTCTATCTCTTCTCACTGTATCCTTTCAATTTAAATTTGTAAATGTCTATCTCTTCTCACTGTATCCTTTCAATTTAAATTTGTGGCATGCTATAGTCATCCACATGTTATTTAAAATCTTTAAAAGAATTACATTTTTAATAAAAATATAAAAGAATTAAACAATATAAAAAGTCATAAAAATACGCAAGTTATACATATAATCCTTACATATTGATAATTATTAGAATTATTGAGATTGTTATTATTGATAATTATTTGACATTTCGCGATATATCCAGAAATATCGTGTATATTCATATCTATATGCAATATTGGATTAGACAGAGATTATAACGTGAAATAAGAAGACTGGAATAATAATTCGGCGCATTATGCGCCAAGTGTAGTAGAAATAAGTGCATTGAGCACAGGCGTAAGTTTCGCGCGTTGCGCGCATAAGTCAAGTCGGCGGCTAATAGTTAACGACTTTCCGGCCAAATAGTTCGCCCGTATGTTACGCGTACAATATATGCGCAGCTGTACGGAGCAGAGAGCCCCGTAGCGATAAAACTTTCGCTCCATAAGTTTGGGTTAATGCCGTTACGTATTCGAGCGATTCATCGAATAAATACGGAAACTTCCCCTCCTTCCCTCCTTCCTTCCCTTATCGGAACTGCTTATCGACGCGGGGAGCTTTACAGCAATTTAATAAATATCCATGAAATTTCGCAGCAAATACCTATATTGAACTATAGGTATTAAAATATATTTATTTTGTAAATATATAGTTTATATATATTTAATATAATATTATATAAAATATATATTTTAATAATAGAATGTGTCCCATTTTAATTTACCTCCTCCCCAAAAACTATTCATTGATATTAAGTTTTCAACGATCTTATTTCAATAGTTTATAAAATAATGAAAGGAATTAATTGGTGTAAAGAAAACATAGTTGTTTGTAAAAAGGTATATAATTTGCAACTAACAACTACATACTTTTTCTTACAAACAATTATATTTTCTTTACACCAATTGATTCCTTTCGCTATTTTATGCATAAAAGTATTGAGGTAAAATCGTCGAAAAATAAATATTTTACGAGATATTTCATAGTTCAGTTTATGTAAAATTACATACATATGTCAAACTTAAGTATAAAATATCTTATAAACTATTTATTTTTTGGCCATCTTACCTTTATAACTTTTTATGATGAAAATTGCGAGAAATCAATTTATTTAAAAAAAATTGTAGTAGTCATTAAAAAAAACAAATGACCTTCAAAAGACCTTGAAAAGCGCTCTTCAGAAAAAAGTCAATAACTCCAGTTTCTGTCCTCCTTCAAATCAAATAACTTTCGTCTGAAACATTTTGTTGTACAATCAAAAATAAAAAAATTTTAGGGGTGATCGATTAAAATGAGACATCCTGTGTATACATTAAAAAATATTTTGGATATAGTTACACGACGTAGTAATATTAAAATATTTTGCAACATACTTTGTAGCTTAATAATCAATGCGATCTATTCGAGAAGTGGATGACGTAACTTGGCGTTCAAACATTTTATCGAGATTATTACAATGACATATCCTCCACTTCTTGAAGACAAACCTCTTTCATTTACCAAGAGGAATCGAAGAGAGGAGCGTATGTATGTATGTATGTATGTATATATGATACAACAGCTGTCCGACAATACACAAAGAAGACGTTTTCGTTGAGAAACGTCCGTGATGTCTGATGATTATTACGATCGAGACATAATTCGAGTAACGTCAAGGGCCGTCTTCTGCCAGAGGCTTCGAGGCTGATGCGAGAAGATACGTATATACTTCCCTCGTCGTTAGGAACATCGCATACTACGTCTCCAAAGTCGTTCTCTCTCGTCGCCTCGTCGTTCGTCGCCGCTTAGGTGCCAGCACGCGTTAATGACGCGTGTATTAAAAACGCGGGCGACTTAAAATAAACGGTCCCGTGGACGCGGTGATTGATGAGAGTACTACTCCTCGCCCCTTACTTCACCCCCCATTTGGCTGAGGCGGAGCCGGGAAGAACAGCTCGAACTTGGTGCGCGAACAACGAACGAGGCAGAAGTACACCTCGACGATTTGTGCCGCGCTATTTGCACAAGCATGCTGGCACGGAGCTTTCAACGGCGAGAAATTTAATGTTATATAACAGAAAGCGAAGAGTTTTATTAGCTTAGGACTAAACATCTTGAGACAGCCACGAATGTCGCTGCATCAAAGCAGTAATACAAGGTTTTATCAAATCAGTGTTTCACTGATCTTCGATAAAAGAATTCACGCTCTGTTACTCCGTCTTATGTTCTGTAGTAAATTATTAGGTAAGTATAAAATATGAGGTAAATATAAAGTATAAAATAAGGTTTAATTTTTATATTCAGATTTATTGTTTTTTATCTTTTTGTTATTTTTTTCAATATTTTACATATATTATTAATTAGTTTAAAATTTAAAATAAATTAATAATATAAATAATTATAATTTCTTAACCTAAATAGCTTATTGTAGTTAACACATAATAGTAAAAAAATATTTATATTTATATTTAGAATAAAAAATATATTTAATTTATTTTTAGATTTATTTTAATTTATTTTTAATCTATTTTTAGATTTTTAATTTATAAATAAGAAAGTATTATTTGTTTAATGAAAATAAGATATTTTAAATAAACTATATAAATTTTGTAAATTAATATTATATAGATAATTTAAAATAAAATAAATCATTTTTTTTTTATTTATGTTGAATTAGAAGATCAATTTACTTCATTAATATTTTAAATTATTTAAATAATTATGTTTAAATGAAAAAATAAAATTATTTAAATAAAAACCAAGTAATTCAAGTTGATCGTATGTATTTGCAAGATGTAATTTTCAAATCTTTATTTTGGATTGCTATTTTTTTTAGGAGAAGCCTCCACATATACATATACATATCTAAAATAAAGCAAATATTATTATTATTCAAATTCAGATTTATATGGATATTACATTCTTTTAAAATAAACTTTTTTATTAATTAAAGAAGTTTTAAAATAAACTCAAAAAATGAACAAGACTCTTAATCAAATACTCAGATTTTTCCTTTAATAGAAAATGTATTGATATAAATTTATATCTCATACATAATATTATAATGTAAAATTTTTAATTATAAAAATTTAAAATTATAATGTAAAACAGCCACTGGTATTTTTTCAATGTGATTTCATTGCCTTGCAATACTACTATTTATAACTGAGGTCTTCAGTGACTATTCATTGCTTTTCAATGATAATACACTGATTCCATTTAACAGAATATTAAAAACACAAATATACAGGGTGTCCCAAAACTCATAATTAATCTTCCAGGGGCAGATTCCTGGGATCATTTGGAGACGATTTTTCCTCAGCGAAAATGTCGAGGCACCAATAATTTTCGAGTTATAAGCGATTAAAAATAAAGGGTTTTTCGTAAACTAAGCCCTCTAGAAATAAAATATTAACAAAACCACATTCTTCAATTAATTTCAAGTAAAGTTTCTTTTAATAGAATTTTAATTTAAGGCTTAGTTACAAAGATACATAATGACAAAAATTGGGAACATGCAAAAAATGATGGTCTCTCTCGACATTTTCGCTGAGGAAAAATCGTCTCCAAATGATCCCAGGAATCTGCCCCTGGAAGATTAATTATGAGTTTTGGGACACCCTGTATACAAAATGTGTATATGAAATTTAGATTAGAAAATCATGAATGCATGAAACGTCGTGCAAATGTGATTCGATAACTATATACATACAGTGTTGTGGTTAGATGATTTTAAAATTAACTAAAGATAAGATAAAAATATGTAAATTCATCTTGGACAAGATTTTGTTTTAAATATATCTAGATAAAAAAAAATTATATGGCGATTCATCTAGATAACTTCCAGATAATATTATTTTTAAGACCGCTTATAAACACAGCTATAAAAAAATGTAAATTATAAAAGGGATATAAAAATATATTTATACTTTTATTTATAAGTTTCTATCGCTTACTGCTTAAATTTTACTAAGTATTTATACTTAAGTATTTTTATGTGCTATGACTCTAAACCAAATTATCTGAACACATTATTCTAGATAATTTAGTAAAGATTAGAACACTTTTTTCATCTAAGATAAAAATGTAGATACTACGTATTTTTATTGTCTGTATAAAGATAAGATGACGCCAAAATTTCATCTAAATGACCATCTATATAATTTTATTTAGATAACAGCAAACACACTGTATACATGCTTATAGAATAAAAGTAACTAAATTCGAAGAGAAGAAAAGGATCCCGAAATTCACGAGACGTATCTTATTTTCAGACAATTCCAAGAGCATCGCGTCTCGCGACATTTTTATTTTTACGCGCGACACACTTCACCTATCTCTTTCTCTTTCCAAGTGCACGAAAAAGAATTTTGTCGAGCCTCGAATATCATCTGGCCGGGATTTGTAAGGCGCCTCCGTGCATTGCTTCCGGCGCTCGCAGAAGGCACGGATCCGTCAACGTAACGATCTTGGTGACGCGCCGCTTCCTCTTCCCGTGACTGCTGAGGAAAATGACAGGAGGGAGGGCTCGTAAATAAGCTCATGCAACCCGTAATTACCTTTGGATATTTTAACGAATCGCGTGCCTAATTATTTATTATTAATCGCTGCTTGACGAAATCCACTGATCCGCCGTCGATTACTCAAAATTCTGAACAAGTCGTTTGCCTAAAGCGTGTTTGTCTTACTAATTTGTAATATTAATCATTCTCGTGTGAGTGATATTAATCTTCTTGCTCCTGCGCGTTATAATTTATTTATTATTATAATTTATTTATTTATAACTTTTTATTTACTTATTATTATATAATAATTTATCCTTAGATTTGTTATTTATTTATTATTATTATTATTATGATTGTGATGTCTGTCGAGATTGATTTATATTTCTCTTAAAAATTCTTCAATTTTTGCGATAAAGATAGATAAGTTTTGCAACTATGAGAACAAAAATTGCCAAACTTTTAGAAATTGTCAAAGTACCCCACACTAATCTTATGTGAAATGGATAAATAGCTTCAAAGCCAAATAATGGACAGTTAGGAGCTACTAGGATTTCATATAAGTTCAAAAACTACACGACTTCTATATAAAATTGAATCTTGATAAAATCAGCTGGTTTTCTCGTATGTTACAGCTTATAACCTGCTGCACAAAAAATGTAATAGGCTCAAAGCTAAATAATATATAGTTACTGATTTTTTACAGCCAGTCAAACACGAAAAACTCGGGTTCTGCTAGTTGTTTGACTGGCTATAGCTCATTTATCAGTAACTATCTATTATTTAGCTTCGAGGCTATATTACATTTAGCAGGTCATGAGCTACAACATATGAGGAAACCAGCTGATTTAACCGAAATCCTCTTCATATAAGATTAGTGTTGGGTACTTAAAAAATTTCTTTTTCTTCTCAGATACTTATCCTTAACTTTGTTGCAATTTGCCATCTGTTATAAATCAAGGGATCCAGGGAGAGTCTCGCCGGGGAGAGATAGGTCCTCCCGATTAATCTGCGCGCGGCAAAGAAGTCGACGATTTGTTTAAAGGTACCGGAGCAAGACGCGTGTTGTCGAGAACGGCGATGCATCATGCGTAGGGCGCCTAAGAAGCGCCGACATCAAAGGCGGGAGACTGCTTTTGCGCTCGCTCGTCGTTTTTAGGCAAAGTATCGTGCGTACGAGAGAGATAGGAAGAGATGAGAGTGGCACTAGAAAAATATCATAAATCCACTTTGACGCTTCGCGCCTCGACGCTGTTGTGACACACGCCGCGAGTCAGTTCTCTCCTCCCTCCCCCTCTTTGCGAGAGGGTGAGATTCTCTCTCTCTCTCTTTCTCTCTCATGATAAACTCTCATTTATTTATACACCGATCGCGGCCAAGTACTTCAAGAGCGCGCTGGAGGGAGGGGGATGGAAACAAGATCGACGGTTACACGTGGAAAGATGTGATACCGTAAATCTCTCTCCTTCTCTCCGAAATGTATGTATACGTGGAAAACAAACATTAATAGAACGACCGTCAGTCACATCCTCCCCCCGCTCCCCTTCTCCTCGCACCCCCAGCGCTACTAATTACGTTACAATATGTAGGGACTTAGGGACCCGGATTGTGTCACAACAAACTTCTCGGAGCAAACGATCTTTCGCTCTTTCGGGGTTATAAAACTTCAAGTATAAAATCTCTCCGTTATATATTCTCCAGAAAATCAGACCGCTTACAGATAATTAAAATTTTAATTTTGACGGTGAAATACGCATAAAAAGTTGGCGAAAATTAATTTCGACGCGAATGTATCTCGAATATACGAAAGAAAGATCTGTCAGAAAATAATTGCTCTCCTGTCTCTCTCGCTCCAATATTTATCTAAAAATAAATAAATTAAATATTTTTTTATATTAATTAAATATATTTTTTAAATCTAAATATAAATAATATTTATTATATTTACGTATTTATATAATAATATTTATTATATAATTTTATGATTTAATTTTTTAAATATAAATATAAATAATATTTATTTATATTATATTTATATATCTATACATATAATAATTTTTAAATATATAATATTTATATATTTATATAATCTTTTATATATATAAAATGCGCATAACCGGCGAGCGCGAGATTCGAACGAAGACTTTTTCGCCCGGATACTGCCGCCGAAACCCCGCTGGCGTAATTAACATTCGGCACGTTTAGCCAAAGAGTTGGGGTGGGGAGGGAAGAGGGGGGGGGGGAAGAGACCGACAAGCTTCTTGCCCCGGTGGGCCCACTGGAAGTCCAGACACTGATTAAGACGTGACCGCGGTGTGACAGACATCGAAACTGCGCGGTTCTATAGCCGTCCTCGTGTATATATCCTCGGGAGGATGTCTCTTTCCTATTGAAAGGGGTCGATGACACAAGTGAAAACGACTGCGCGAGAGGCCAATATCCCTTTGCGTATACGCAACTTTGATGTTACTGGAAATCAAAGCGTCGACTGTAAAAAGGCTCGAAAAAGCAGTCTGCTGCCGAAGAGAGATGAAAATAGAAAGAGAGAAAGAGAGAGAAAAAATGCAGTGAAAAATTTAATATATTTTTTTAAACAATTTTCTTTTTTAAATTAATAATGTAAGCAACATGGGTGAAACATGATACGTTTCTCTTGCTTCAATTTATTTTTACTCTTCTACGAGTTATAATCAAGCCTCAAAAGATTTTATAAAGAGAGGGGCCTGCAATCCCCCCCCCCTCCCTCTTTCTCTCTCGCATTAACTGTACGTTTCGCGCTTGGAGGAAAAAGCGCGGTCGCATTTCGCCCGGCAATTTTATAAGCATTCTCGCACCGGCATCAATCATAACCCTTACGAGCGCGTTTTTGCCACCCTTCTTCCCCCCTCGTATTCGTCCACTAAAAAGTCCGTCATCGGGCGGACACTGGAACGCCGGCGCGTCCAGTCGATTCTCGATTGACTCGTCATCCATCGATGTTCCCGACGAGATGCGCGTTCGCGAACGAAGAACTCGGTTTTTTGCTCGACGATCCCGTCCGAACTAGCGCGATTCGTGATCGCCATTCTGCATGTCGTACTCCTCATCGCCATTGGTCCCCTAATTAAATACAGTTTTTCATCCGGCCGCTTCCGAATCCGCGACGTCCCGCTGCGCGAACTGAATAAATCGGCAAATAAATAAATTCAGGGGTGGATATATCTCGAGAAAAATCGGAAGTTGTTATTGTTTGTATAAGGGTCTTTCATATAAACATATAATTTTATATCCCTTCCTGAAGAATTACACTTTTCCAAAGAGGGAAATAAAAATTAGATTTCAATTTTTTTTTAACTTTTGGGCAAGTTAAAAAAATAAAATTAAATAAACACTTTCTACTAAAAAATAAAAAGGATACTTATTAATATTTTTTTAATTTTCTTATTATTATAAGGAAATGAAGCTAGCAACCCCTATTCAGTTTTCTATTAGAACTTCTTAACCGGAATATGATCATCTAAAAATATATGCGTTAGAAAGCTTAATTCCTTTAGAAATTTTTTTATTTCTTTTATTTTTTTCGTAAAAGTAATAATTTTCAAAAAAAAAAAAAATAAAACACATTATCATGCACAGCACGGTGCTAAAAATAGACAATAGGTTTTGAATTACGAAAAGTTGAATTTTAGAATAAAAAAAGCAAGCAAAGTAAGATGTCTTAAAACTTGTCCAAACTTGAGAAAAAAATAAAAACTTAATTTTTATCTTCCCCTTTGGAGAAAAAACTCTTAGGATATAGAAGTATATGTTTATATGAAAAACCCCTCCCTTTTAAGTTTTGACAAAAAATCATCTCATAAAATTTTTCGCACTAATTTAGAACCACCCTGCATAATAATCTTCGTGTGATTTCGCGGGAATGCAATCGAGGAAGAAACTATCAAAGAGAGTCACGTTCAGCCCCTTGAAAGGGGGCCCTTTTGATATGAATATTAATTTTAGAAAATGTTAATAAGCAAGATCGTTTTACTTCGGTTCTGATCGATGATATCGCAGATTGGTTTGTATATATAAGTTCGATTTCGATATAGATCCGTCCCTGATTAAAAGGGAAAGAAGAACGATCGACGTTGTTCCGCCGAGCACGTCGCCTTCTCGGAAGGCAAACACAAGTCGTCGATATAATTAGTAGCGCGCGTGTCCACTTTGCCGAAACTCTCGCTCTAAGCTACACACGCTTCTGTTACATGAACCGAAGGACCACTCGCGTCGAAAGAGTGGAGAAGGGGTCGCCGCCCTCCCTTTCGAGGAAAAGTAGCCGATATTAATCCGATACTCTGGCTGGGGAGATTGAAATTATAGAATATTGAGCACTTAATTTTTCAATGTCCGAATAATATTGCACTCTGGATCCAATTTTTTTCTCTACAAATATCAATTTTTAATCTAAGATTTACTTTGATATTTTAAGTGATCAAATTATAGAATATTGAATTCTTAATTTTTTAGTGTTCTAATAATATTGCATCCTAAATCGAACTTTTTTTTTCTCTACGGATGTCAATTTTTAATCTAACATTTACTTTGATATTTTAAGTGCTCAAATTATAAAATATTAAATTCTTAATTTTTTAATGTTCTAATAATATTGCATCCTGAATTGTAATTTTTTTTTCTCTATTAATGTCAATTTCAATCTAACATTTATTTTCATATTTTAAATAATCAAATTATAGAATATTGATAACTAATACTTTAGACTCTCGATTTAAATATCATATTTAAATTTAACGAGGGAAATTTAAGTAGGGGGGATTTAGGGGAGACAGAATGGTTTATCAAAAATAAAATCTCGAATTAGAGATTTATTTAATTTCTTGATATCGTACTAAAAAAAATTGTGCACAACGAATTAGTTTCAACGAAAAAATTAATTCCTTGAAACTGAGCACTGACATTTACATCTGGCTTTTATTTATCTATTGATAAATCATTTATATATATCATTATATATATCATTTATAAATATACATATATAAATATGATTTTATAGAATATTAAGGTTTCTTAAATTTTTAGCATCCAAATAATATTGCATCTTAAATTAATTTTTTTTCTATCAAAGTCAATTCTCAATCTAACATTTACTTCGATATTTTATTTAAGTGATCGAATTTAAGTTCTAATATTGCATTCTGAATCAAAGATTATTTTCTCTATTGATATTAATTTTTAATCTAACATTTACTTTGATATTTTAAGTGAACATGTTACCCATTTTTAAAACTATTTAATTTAACTACAGTTTTACTTCTCTTTCAAATCTCTACATGGACAACTATTCCTTTACTGTTCATTTGAAATACAAAGCAAGAGCTCGATTTCTATAATTAAACCTGTCGAAATCCTCTAAACATATAATAAAATTGAAATAAAAGAGGAATAAAATATTTCAAAATGCGACATATAAACAATGAAAAGAATTCTCTCCCGATCCTTAATAAGGAAATAAATAATTATCCATAAACACGTTTGGCGAAGAGGTTTCAATGTCTCTCGACGACGAAACACTTACAAGTAACACTACTCAAGTGCCATTCGCCGATATTCTTGAAACTTTGCACACACGTAGTACATCGAAAAACATTAAACACGTGTTTTTTTATTTTGGCTAACAAGGCGTTTTAAGGTCGGGTATAGTACCACTATCTTGCCTTCACTGATCGGGTACAGTACCACTATCTTGCCTTCACTGGCTGGGTAGACCTTCCCATTGCCTTCAGTTTCCGCCATTTGGATGCGTCATATTGAATTTTTCATCCGCCATCTCTAGATTGATATAACTGTTGTCAAAATCGTAATCATGTATCTAATAAACTTCGCAAGTGGCGTTAAATAAAGTTTTTGAAACTTCTGCGATTTTGTCCACCATTTTGTATTTGCCATTCTGAATCTCGTTAAACTAATGTCAAAATCGTCATTAGCGATCTCAAAAACACGCAGACAATGGGAAGGTCTACCCAGCCAGTGAAGGCAAGATAGTGGTACTATACCCGATCAGTGAAGGCAAGATAGTGGTACTATACCCGATCTTAAAACGCCTTGTTAGCCAAAATAAAAAAACACGTGTTTAATGTTTTTCGATGTACTACGTGTGTGCAAAGTTTCAAGAATATCGGCGAATGGCACTTGAGTAGTGTTACTTGTTAGTAACATCTCTAACGTCTTACATTTTCGCGTTATGCTCCAATTTCGCGCCTCTCACCCCGTCGTCTTTCTCGTATCGCCGCGCATTGAACTTACGACTGTCGTAAATCGCGCGGCCAACGCCCCGTCGACGAGCGACGGGACGTAATCCCCCAAAACATTCGCGCGAGCGAGCCTCATAGAGGGACATTAACGTTCAGCCCGGGCGATTAAATAAGTCATATCGTCGCGTCTCTCTTAACGAAGCGCCGCGAAGCAGCAGCCAGTTGTCGACTGCCAGAAGCACTTCTTTTTACCTCCCTCACCCCCATCGCGTCGTTCCACCCCCTTCCCCCCTTTCTCTTTCTCTCTAGCTTTCTACCATTTCCTCGGGTTCGTTCTTTTATTCCTTTCCTTGCGCGAGATGCAGTATTTATATAAGCAGGGACGACCGAGAGAGAAAGAGAGGGAAGAAGGATTTCTTCGCTGTCAGTGCAATGATAAGCACACATGCTCCGTCCTTTTCTTCTTCTTTGCCTTCGGGTGAGAAGCAGCGACTCGTCATCGCTCTCTCTCTCTCTCTTCCTCTCTTTCTCTCTCTCTCTCTCTCTCTTTCTCACGCTGTGACAGCCGCTTTGACAGACCGGCGGTTGGCGTGAAAACGCTCGCCAATTAAGCAGCGGTGAATTATGCACCTCCCCGTTACTTAGCCGCGAGTTTAGTAGGTGAGTTACGTGGTACTTGCTAGCCGACAAGCCGCGGACGAATTCGAGCATCTCGGCGAGAAGGATCTCTCCTTCTCTATCCTTCAGCGTCTTCTATCTTCGTTCCCTGGTGTCGTCTCTCTGATGCCTCCTTTCCTCCCTCCCTTCTGCAGGGGTTGGTGCACAAAACGGGTACGGTGTCGCAAGCATAGCCGGACATCCGGTAACGTCGCAGAGGTCCCTTTGATGTCTTTGAGAACGCGAAATTCGCGGGATCGTACGCCGAATGAAATATCGCGATGTGCATATCTTGTCTCTCTCTCTCTGTCTCGCTCTCTCTTTGTCCTCGTCTTCGTTCGCAACACATTGCGCGATACGCAAACGTTAAAGTGGAAAGGATTACGAAGTGCTGAGGAAAAATTTCTACCAGGAAACTGAAAAATTATGGGCTCGCCTCTTTTTTATTTCTTTGCGAGAAATACTTACATCTTTTTTTGCCAAGATCAACTCGCAAAGCTTCCATAAAGACTATTCGTCACTTTGCATGTGTCATAACATATATCGGCACCGAAAAGATTGTATTCTCGAAGTAAGAGGACTGTATGCTATAAAATCCATTTTAACAGATATTTTTAAGTGTTTTCTAGAACATCCTCTAAACTAAGAATATATTCTTTGTTGACGAAGGATCTCATATGTTTTGTCTTATGCAGATCCTTCATTTGGCTTTATATAATCATATTGTTGTAGCAACGTATACAGTTAGTGTTGCAATTTGCAGTGTTTGTCACTAAATGATTTTAGTTTATTAGAAGAATATGGAGTGTATTAATAAGTAGCTCGAAAAAGAAGATTCGAGCGACTTGAGAGAAGATTTCACAAATAAAAAACGTGTAACACAATCTAATTTACTCAGGTCTTGTACCTTATTCTTGGTCTACATATGTTTTTCTTCATGATCTGTTCTTTGTAAAATAATATACTTTTTTGTTAATGTAAAAATCCCATTTTATCTACATTTTTATAAATTAGGAATATCTAATACTATCTTTAGAGGATTGCCATAAGATAAGAGGCTCTTTGATGCCTATCTTAGAATTTTTAGGATATTCTAAAAATAAGAGAAAAATTGTTAAAATAAGAATACAATTTTTTTCAGAAATAATAAATTGAAAAGGCTCTGACATATATCTGTACTTGGTTTTTATCAACTCTTTTCATATCTCAATTTTTTTCAGTACACATTCTGATCGAGAAAGTGCAATTTTGAGAGAGTTCAAGCGCACGGATAATGTCAGCCTCGGTGAGACTGAATTACTATGACTATCATATACCACATATCTTCTCTTCCCCCCCCCCCCTCCTCTTTTGCGAATTGAAGATGAAATATCGTTGTACATTTCAATCTACGTCATTGACCGAAATTACCTTTGTATACATCTGACACACGGTGTGATAAATCTCCGTGAAAAAAAAATACTTACCCAACGAGAATGCTGGAGGACGGACTCTGCTCGTTTGCGGACTTGAGCTGACAATACCCAACGTTGAGGTGTCCCTCGTAAAATTCGAATTTGTCCGCCGGTCGTTAGGTCGGAATCCAAAACCATCTTTCGCTCCCTTCCTTCTCTCTCTCTCTCTCTCTCTCTTTCACTCGGCGCTTTTTCTCTCTCTTTCTCTCTCTCTCACCGCGTCGCGTACGGAATATAATCTACCGCGGCCGTAGAACAATCTATCACTCTCGTACAACGAAAGTTTGACGCAGTGTCAAAACGCGGGGCCCGTTAATTTTTCATGTCGTTTCACCCGGAACTCGTGCTATATAACTGCGCGTCTCCAACCCCCTCCCTCCCACCCCTCTCAACTCTGCTCCTCTCCTCTCCCTCGGTCGTACGTACGCACAACGGATCGACCTGATCCGGCGTCTCGTCGACGCTGGTCCAGCAAGTTGTCTCTCGACGTTGCCATTCATTATTCACCACCTACACCGATACGCTACCTTTCGACAACGCGGGACGTACTTGCGTGGCGATGCGCCAAAAAGAGGAAAAAAGAAGAGAGAGAACGTTGCCACATATCTGTTTTACAGATTGTGTCCAGATGAGTGCAACTCGCTTCATATATTATCGCGTGGTTACTCGAGAGATGAAAAAATCATATTTTCGCGAAATATATCATCTCGCGGCGAAACAGATTGTTTTCACGAAATATTGCGGATTACACGACCGATATATGTATTTTTAAAAATCCTGTTAACAAAAAAAATTATATAACGATATTAAAAGTGTATGTGTTAAACATTGTTGCGTAATATTGATTTAATTTATAAAAATGCGACAGCTAGAGCACTAAAATACAAAATAAAATTTCGATTTTTTTTTTGGCAAAATTGATTGCTTTGAAGTTGAAGTAAATCGTAGAATTAATTAAATGTTTACATACGAATTAATTCAATATTTACTACTATATTACATTTATAATATAGTATATTTTATATAATATATTATATTTTTCTTCTTATATTTATTATTAAAGAATCTTCGTGAAACTAATCAATGTCCATTTATCTGGAAACTTAATAAACTAAATAAATAGTGTTAGCATGAAACACTACGTAAAAATAATATTGCACATCAAAGTATTTTAATTAATTAAATTTAATATGAATGATGAAAATTACATTGGCTATGCGAGCCAAACGTGGATGTCAGTACGTATGCTTCCAATGAAATTAATTTTTTCGTTGAAATTTAATTCATTGTGCACGAGGCACGAATTTTGCTTGATACTTATGCCAAGACTTTATTTGGGAATAATCTCAATTCGAGATTTAATTTCCCGAATCCCATATTAAATTTAATTATATTTTTTTTTAAATATCAAAATCACATTTATTAAATAATGTACATGTATTACATGACGCGTGAAGCTACTTATTTTCTTTCTTTTTCCTCCCCTCTCTCCCTTGCGACGTCTATTTACGAGGCCAACTTTGCTTTAGCACACAGCCCCCGTCAATGTTTCAACTTTATCGCGACCAAAGTATGATTTTACGAGAAGCCGCCGGGCTAAATATGCCCGTGTCGTAAAATTAACGGCGTTTCCATAAAGGAATCCGAGGGTGCTTGCGTTAAAACTCGATAAAAGCCAATAAAGCATCGCGCAGTTTAGTCGAGTTTATCGTCGTCCATTCCTCCTCTTGGAGGTCTCCTCGCAAGGTGTTGGCCTTCTAGTGCTCGTGATTATTCCCCATTTGAGGTGTCTCTCTTCCTAGGATAGGACGCTTTCGCTGGAAAATCCTCGTCATTGTATAAAAAAAGGATTTTAAAAAATTTTGTGCTCGCCCAAGTACAGCATCCCCGCGCAATAAATATATACACACATAGTTAAAACTATTTAATTTTTTAAATTATTTTATTATTATTTTATTATACATAAATATAAATTATTATTTTATTATTAATCGTAACAACGTTGAAAGAGCGCCTATATAAAGAAACGTCCTGATTTATATATACTATAATATATATTTTACTTATGATCTTTCTCTCTTATGAATATTGATACATTTCTCTCTCTAGCAATTTTCCCCCTCTTTCTCGCGACACGTTGTTTTACACAATGACGATAAATTGCCGTGGAAATTGATAAAATCGCAATAAAATCCAGTAGCTGTAGTATGTATTTATAATGGGCGATATTCTAGTATTTCTCGAGCACTAAGAGCTCTCGCTGCTAAGGGGCAAACGAAGGTCGTCAGTTTGTCGTTATTACATCGTGGAAACCTATAACACTAAAAATGACCGTATAACATTTGTGGGCGTTTGTGGAATAAACTAGCTAGTTATTGTTCTTTTCTCCCTCTTCCTCTTTTTCTCAAGATATATACGTCATCCAATAGCCTTGTTGTCCTTAACATGATCATTTCAAAACTATGGATCGGTGTTTATCTGCGACGGAAATCTGCTTACGAAGTTTACCTACTATACATATAACGTTGCCTCTTGCGAACCGATATTTTTTTATCCATCGATATCTTTATACTTTATAGCAACATAAAACAAGTTTTTATATCACGCGATTTAATTGCTATTCAGAGTATCTGCGACAGATTCTAAAGCTTAAATTTTTCATTATTAAGATAATTCGAGTCATTTTGATGGAAGTAATTTTTCGTCTGCTGAAAAAATTGCATGTTTCTTTGCTCTATATTATATTAAATTGAAGAAACATCACTCACGTATTCCCGAAAACATCTTGGCAAATTTGTCTTGATTATTTGTAACAATTTCTCTTCGCTTTTCTAGTCTTCCCAGTGATCTTTCGAAGACACCGGATCACCGGGTAGAAAGCAAAGGGACACTGGTGCCCGCATAACTCTGACGGACCTAGTCGGGGGGAATGCCCCCCTCAGCACAACCCTTTGAAGGTTTATGCCGATTCAGAAACAAGTTGATTCATGAAGACGGCGTGGACCTCCAGTCGATGCAAGCCCAGGCCGTAGCGGGTGGTCCCGCAAGTTGATTTCTTGTTTCCTCTACCGCAAACGCCGGAGAAAGGCGCAGAAAGAAAGGAAGGAAGGAAGGAAGGTAGAGGAGACGGCATTCTCTCTCTCCCCCTCGCTGTCCGCATTGCTATAGCGATTGTCGATTTAAATGTTTACTAATAACCAGGCTTGTCCAGCAACCACCCAGAAGTCCGGTCGCTTTGCATTTTTATAAGTACATCCCGGCCCGGTTCCGAGAATGAGAAACGTTTCATATTCATTCGCTGGATCTCTGAAGGGACGACGATCCCCTACGTCGATTAGAGCTTCCGTGCCACGTGCGCATATTATTGTCTCTGCTGAATCGCGCACGATGCACAATTATTAGGATTGGGATCAGTGTGTGCTTAAAAATCCGAATCAAATCCAATGATCAAGTTTCATTTTCTAAAGGATTCGAATTATATTCATAAAAAATCATATTTCATATTCATACTCTTAGATTACGTACCTGCAAGATTCGAAATAATATTTACACTCCCCATCCAATCCATTCAACCTACCCCCACTTTCAATAAGTACTCAAAAAATTCGAACATACTTGATCCAGATTCGAATGTACTTGGAGATACTTACAGAGAGTTCGAATCTATATCTCGTCCAGGTTCGAGTCTACTTAAAAGTACTATTTTTTTAAGCAATCATAGAGTTTGAAACTAAACTCAAACTTACTTGTAAGATACTTATTATTAATTCCATCGCTAACAATTATGATATATCTCTGAAAGGAAACAACGATTCCTCGTGAAAAGAAAAGAAAAAAAATTGAAATTGCGATTGATGGTGAGAAGCAGCTGGGTGAGAAATGATAACTCGTTTGTTTTCCGTAATGATTCGTTTATTGCGAAAGGAGACACAGGATGCCAATACGACATCAGCGAGTTCGCGCAAAATTTTGGACACGAATGACTAAAAGGTAATGGCGATCGTTCACTCTCGACGTGACATGACATGATATGTTGCAAGCCGTCCGTTGGTGTCCTTCGTACACACAATTTGGAGAATGTTTTCCCTCTTTGCAAGTTCCCTATACGCAACAACACGGTGATAGCAAGACGACGCGACGGAATTATTATACGTTTGCGGTAGATTGCGAAGCGCGTCGGTTCCAATTCGCGATTAAATTATTACGAGCCAATCTTCACAGCGCAATAAATAAGTAAGTAGGGTACACTTATACGAAGAAGAGAAGATTCGAGAACGAATCAACCGTATATTTTCGAGAACCAACGCGCGTCCCTCGCAATCTGTCGTCGCGATTAACGATCCATACCTCGTCATGTTCGCGACGATCTGAATCGACGATGTGAATCGATAATATTATAAACATTGCAATAACAATAATAATCATAATAATCATAATAATCATAATAGTCATAATAATCGTCATTAATATGAATTATGATCTCAGGTATACTCTAGTAATATTATATCTACTCTACATACAATACATACACTGGCCGGACGATTTCTCTTCTACTGGGCCTCTTCCTACTATTTACAAACGCATAAATAATATTAATTATTAATTATTAATTAATTATTAAAGATATATGATAATAATACGAATTATTATCCTATATCTTTATATATTTATAGCATTTTTTTTTATATGTATAATAGTACTGTCACAAGTTGACGTTAACTGTGATTATACCGCGGTTAGAGCCACTATGGGTAGTTGGGTAGTTGGTATACTACGAGTTTCCATTTTTATTCGGAGCAAAATTAGGTATAGAAAATAAACTTTCAAGATCGGATGGTCTCGAGGGCCTGGAGAAGGGGGAGAATGATTAAAAAAATGAATATTTGCGACGATATAGAAAATGAAATAGAAAATAAAGACTAGGAACGAGAAGCGGGTTGAGGGGCAGTATATCTCATCATCACCTTTTTTGTTTTACTGTACACTAATTACAAGATTGTAGTCTCTGATTATTGTCAGCCACACCACACGAAACGCCGCCCGTCGATGCACAGCGAACGCGATAAACGTCTTTTTTTTCAACGATCGGTCGCGTCTTTGAGTCACACTCGTCCGGGAGATTTAAGTTCCTGAGTCGCCGGAAGACCGCCGGCCGCCGGATGGGGCGATTGATCGGATCCGCCCGACGACGTCGTCGACGACGACGACGGTGACAGTCCGGAGGACGCGGTAGTTAATAAAACAGCTCGTCCACCTGCGGCGGCGCCACCGCCGCCCCCCGCGCTGGTGGCCCCGTTGATCGAGAAAGGCTTCACGGTCCCAGCAACAGAGAAGGACGAGGACGAGGACGTCAGTATGCTCGGCGCCGTGGACGGCGGTGGTATCACCCCACCAAGTCCACCCAGGGTCCTCGAGTACGTCTCCAGTAGGGATATGTCGCCGGAGCCGAGATGAGAGGCGCCGTACAGATTCCTGTAAAAGTCCGGATGCGGTCTTACGAATTGCGTGCCCGGATGTATCGCCGGGTGCAGGGGATGATGAGGCGGAAGTCGACTGGCCAGAGGACTGACGAGTTTGCCCCCTGCACCACCGCCACCGCCACCTCCGCCTCCGGTTCCGCCATAGGGTGACGCGAGACCCGTCATAATGGTCGGGTTCGAGTTCTGCTGATCGCCGTCCTTGCTCGCCATGTCCGCCAGCGACCAGATCCGCGGCTTCGTGGTCACCGCGCTGGCCGTGGATGACGCGCTGGTGCTCGGCGGGAGATGATGGTGGTGCTGGCTGCCTGGAGACGTGCTCTCCGGCGACGGGTGACGTAACAGTCGACCATGACTCGGCGCGAGATACGCCGGATGCTGCAGTTGCAGCGGATGCCTCGGCTCCCTCTGATCGTACAGGCACTCCGGACTGTCCGGGCCGCTATCAGCTCGCGATTCGCTCCATTCGCTCTCAGCTCTACCTTGAACACCGGCCGAGCCGCCGTTGCCGCCGTGCAAAAGGTCCATACGATGCGCCGGTCGTTCCCCGTCTTCGCTGGAACCTGTACCCGAGTCTTTCGAATCTGGACCGAGAAGAAGATGATCGAGCTTCGTGATTCGGGACAATATATTCGATTCTTGGAATCTTCAGTCTCATTTAAACTTGCAAATTTGTCCAAAAGTTTTACCTAACGATTTTTAAGCGAAAAAATCTTCGGAAATGTAATATTCAAAGTGAAATGTAATATTCAAGTATTGACTAATGATTCACGCGATGTAGAAATGACTGATTAGCAATGTAATTAGGAAAAGAAGCGGATTATTCAAGGAGAAGCAGGACTCACCTAACCGATCTTTCTCGTCGACGCTCTTTCTCCCGCTATCATCGTCCTCGTTATTGTTATCTTCGTCCTCGACACGGTTCCTCGGTTCCCACGTCATTTTATTTTCCTTTTTCAAGCGCCTTCGCGCATTCGCGAACCACGTCGACACTTGTGTCAGTGTCATTTTCGTAATAATAGCCAGCATGATCTTTTCGCCTTTCGTAGGGTACGGATTCTTCTTGTGCTCGTTTAACCACGCCTTCAACGTACTCGTCGTTTCCCGTGTCGCGTTTTTTCGCCTCGCACCGTTCAGATCCATGCCATAACTACAACAGATCCAAGTAAGAAATATTATATGTAAAATAATCCTCGATACAAGGACCAAGACAGTTTCTCTTATTTCCTGTGTAGAAGACGAGAATATTTTTGTAAACGACATATTAGGGCGAAAGAAATACAAATTAACAAGAAATAGATATGAAAGTTTGCGAGTAAAGAATCATCTACTCTTAAATAACAATTTATGTCTTGCAATCGGAGCAGATGGCCACAATTATGGCCACAGTTATGGCCCATCGTTTATTATCCCGTAACTGATAAGATCAGGAGAGATAGCCCACTGACAGAGACCAGTCGTGTGAGGATTAATTCTACGCCGAGAATGCGTCTTCTTCGCCCGAAGAATACGCGTGACCCAGATAAACGCGAATGTACTTTAAACCGGAGCAAAAATAAACAAGACATCCTCAAAAAAATAGAAAAGAGGGGGTTGTTGCTGTTGCCAGCAGAGCTTTGCGTCGGAAAACTTATCCCATCGCGAGGCTCGTTATGTCTTCCCCAGCGTCGAATATAAAAGTCCGGAGTCCTGCTCGGTTTGAGGAGCGATATAAACGGGTAGGTAGCTACTACTTCCATCCCGAGAGTAGATCTCTATCTAACGGTATAAGCTCCTACCTCCCATCTCTTGGCCAGAGGAATGAAGCGGAAGGAGAGGATGGGGGCGAGGAAGGGAATGGAGAAGAGGAGGCAGGCGACCTCCTCTCTTTGCCTTCCGCCTCGCTCCGTCGGACCGGAGCGACCGACCCTCTGGGATCCCATTACTAAAAGACTAACCCTTATCAAAGATTAAACTTCGGTATAACTGCTGAATCGACGGGATCGAAATTAAATTTTCCACCACCGAGAGGCAACCGGGTAGGATATCTCTCTTCTCTTCTTTCCATTCTCCCTGTCTTTCCTCTCTTGAAGTTATTTCTTTTTTTTTTTTTATTTGTCTTTCGGTTCTTCTCTTCGCGTGTACAATCCGGGCGAGATGTCGCGACTCGATCCGAAGCTCCTGGATATCCAGGGAGGATTTATCGGCGAAATCGCCGATTTAATCGAAACAGTTTTCTTAATGGCATGCATCAGCCATGATTGCAGATGTCGTTGAATTCTATCGCAAAACGTAAATGAGATCGATGGAGTCAATGTAACTCTTCTCGTTAGAAATTATAATATATACCAAAATATAACAGTTGTAAAGAGCCCACATAAAAGTCTTTGTAAAAACAGCGGATAACGCGCGCACTGAAGGACGAATATCGGTTGATTCGAATCTCCAATCGAACCTAATCTTCACCCCGCCTTCTGGGTCCCGTCACGGCGCGCCATTATTGAGCTTTATATTTTCGCCCTCGCACCTCAAACCTTATCCGACGACTAGGAGGATGAGGGCGAAGGGAAGGACGTGTATGGACGCGCGACTGACGTCCCTGATGTTGCATGGCGTCGGGTGGGTAGGTAGGTAGATAGGTAGATAGGTAGAGGTTAGACAGGGATAGAGAGGTAGGTTAGACAGAGAGTGGAAGCGTGGCGGCGGGAGAGATGGGAAATTAATAAAACTGTCACTTATCTACCCTTCTCCCCGAGGCAGGCCTACACGCGGCATTTCTCGCTCCTCTATCTTCGTTTCTCACCCTCTGCCGTCGGCAACCGTCCCCGTTCGTCACCACCCTCTCTATCTATCTCTCTCTTTCTCTCCCTTCCCCCCCCCCTCACTCTTCTCGCTATCTATCCGTCCCGCTTTTTCCGCTTCCATTTGTCTCGCTCTGATTCCGCACGCGGGATTTGAAACAGCTGAAACATTTGAAGCGCTAAACATTTCAATTTGGCATCAGGCACTTCCACGCCGCGCGCGCGCGTGCTTGATACACATCTCTCTGTTGCCTCGTCCTCCGACCTAATCTCTCCTCTGTTCTTGTGTGCTCTCTCTTATTCGTCGCAGACGCCGAGAGAAAGAGAGAGAGAGAGAGAGAGAGAGAGAGAGAGAGAGAGTGATAACAGTGAAGAGGTTCAGGCAAGAGAGAACAGAACGAGCCGAAGGGTGGAGATGAAGGGAGGGTCGTGCGAGATGGACCGACATCGATGGAAAGCAGGGGCAGGAAAAGCGAGAAAGAAGAAGACAGAGAAGAGCCAAGAGGAGGAAGAGGAGGCCGGCGGGGACGGCTTAACCCCCCCGGTCTGTTTGCGAGGAGCAAATGGCGTTCTGCAGTTATTTTAAAATTCAGCCAGTGGCAGGGGGCGCGGATCGGATTAAAAAATCAGAGTGGAAGCTTGTTTCTCATGATAACAGCCAGCCGCCCCGAGAGCGGCAACTGCTACCGCTCTGCTGCTGCTTTCTCCCGATTCTGCACCACCTCCCTGCCACCTCCGCCATCTCTCTATCTTTCTGTTTCCTCCATCCACGTTCCCAACATTCCGTGTTTTCCGTCTCTTTTCTTGGTTCGCATGATTCCACTGTCCCCTCGTGTCGCTCTTTCTCTCTCTCTATCCTCGCCTCCACTCTGCAATTCTCCCAATCTATCTCCCGCACAGCCGCTACCTTTGCTATCACCACCACCGACCATCGCTATCGCCATCAACCGCTTTAAATACGACAGATATATATTGTATATGTGTATGTATGGGGCAGGTAGAATACATGGACGAGCGTTCTGTGTGCACTTGTCGGAGATATGAATATATATGCAAATGTGCATGTAAGTGTACGTTGATACATATACGTACATACGTACGCGTGGCATAGCGCGCATCCTCTCCTCCCATTCTCTCCGACTGATAGCATCAAGTGCTTGTTACCATGGTGATTGCTAATCGGGTCACGCCTCGTATTCTATACTACGCCGTTTCCGTCTTGTAACATCGTTTGCTCTTTTTTTGCGAAAAATATTGGATTTCCCTCATCGATTCGATATATATTTTGCAACTTTTAATGACAGGATTATTTCGCCTCCGTCTCTAGCAAGAATGTTATTTGCGGGATCTCTCAATTTGACAGGTCATTTTTATAGAAGTTTTTATCAGAAGAAGAATACCGCAAACCACAATGCGCTATGATCCATGGTTTTCGAGACATCGATTTTTAAAGGTAGCAATAATGGCAATACTTTCGCCACAACAATTCATGATAGAATATGTACATTTAAGAAAAAATATATTTGGTGAAATAATTTAATATTGTGTGTGTGTATTATATTATATATTTTAAAAAAATAGATGGGAAAGATCACCTCGAAAAAATACTAAACTTATTGTTAATCCAAATCAATTTCTGATTAAATTAACATTAAATTTGTTATATTAAAAAATTTGATGAAAAATCTCTTTGAAAATGACATCGTGTCAAAAATTTCGAAATCTCAACATAAAAAAACAAAATTAAAATTTTGAAATATATAAAAAATCGCATTTCATTCAAAAATCTGTGAATCGGAGTCTTGTCGTAAGGATTTCTTATAAAAGCCTCTGCTCTTATTACATCTCGAAGGCGAATCTTTATTTAGGAATGTACCTTCAATAATGTCACATTCCCAAAGATATTTCCGCTAGTTGAAATGCAATTTTTTCTTTATTTATTCTATAATATATGCGTAATATTTCTATTTCTTACAAGATGTCAATTATAGATATTAAAGAGGAGAAGAGAATATAATCACTTTAATATATCCTCCTAATACACGTAAATTAATTTCCGGAAAGCATAAGTATCGAAGATATATAATACTTGTGAGTAATAAACGCGTGACTCGGCAAGATTATCAATTAGCAGATTATCAGCTGTGAAAGTTATTATTCAACAAGCTCACCGCTGGTCTGCGATTTTAAGAAATATATACGGGTGTATTGATCGGGCAAATGTAAAGCAAATTTGAATACAAACGCGTAACGACGCGTATATATTATCATTAAACGTCCGTCGTACAATGTTTCAAGCATGCTAACGCAACGTGTGTACGAGGTACCGTGTGAATTAATGCCGTCAGGCAATCTGATTAATGCAAGTCGTAAAGGTATTATCGCCGATACGCGTACAACACATTTTCACTGACATAAACTGCATTAATTCTGTCAACATGAATTTTCAACATTTTTTTGCTAAATGATTATAATTTTCGTCTTTTTCTGTCTCTGTCTCTTAAAATATATTATTGTGGGGATTAAAATTGACAATAGATATAAACTACTCCTTTACAGACCTCCAAACTTTGGCTTTCTTTATGATTTTAAGGCAGAATATATCAATTTGTTAATTATATGAAAATGGATAATTATAAGTATAATTTGACGGCTATATATATCAATTAGGTAATTATAAGAATTCCTTAATATTCGATGATTTTAACACATATGTTAAAAAATACTTATGTAGGCAACTCGGTGCATTTATCAAATTTTCCGGCTTACATTTAATATTATGTGGCACTACTCATTATTTTAAAGATTCCAACATTTTTATATAGATCTTTGCATTATGAATGATATGGACATATTTATTAATTTTTAGGAGGGTCAGAGGGGAATATAGGAATTAAAATTCTCGAATTGAGAATTAATTTCAAAAATAAATCTTGGCAACGTACCAAGCAAAATTTTCGTTCCCCGTGCACATTATCAAAGTTGTAGCGAAAAAATTAATTTTCGCTATAACGCACCAACATCCGCGTACGGCTCTCATAGCCAATTTATTTCCTAATATAATATTTAATATAGAGAGCCTATAAACTCTCTTAATCTTATTAATTTTGGTTAATGTGATGTAATTTTTTATCTGCGCACTGTCTCATTAACATATAGATTAATTATTAGCACCTTATTAATTTTTCTTTGATGATGACATGAAACACATGATGAATAATAGGTAGCTTACAGTCTCTATATATTTTTTTAAAGACTTCTTTAAGGCCTTTGATAGAGTACAACACAGCATTTTTATAGAAAAATTAAGAAACAAAAACTTTTCTTCTCTGGATTTTTAACTGGATTAATTCGTATCTAATGAATCGTTCTCAAGCGATCCGAGATCCTTTGAATAGTAATATTTCATCCTTTAGATATTTGAGAAACAGTGTCTCACAAGGCTCTGTTTTGGGACCATTATTTTTATTTACTATGAATCAGACTTCCATAATGTTTTGATGCATTTTAAGTATAATTTTTATGCAAATGATCTACATGCAATGCAAATTTAAAGACATGCAAAACTGCATTATAATAATCAAGGAAGACATAAATTGTACATCGGAATGAGCTTTGCGTAATAAATTTATTCTGAAACTTATTTAACAAAAACACAGGCTATTATGATTAAAATTGTAAGATATATATGTACTGTGGACACAGGTACTATGAAAAAAATATGTTCGACACTTGACTAGCTTAAATTGTGTAGGGAGATTTCGTCGGATACACTCAAACGAAGACTTACTTGTATTGTGTTACTGAGTAATCCATACATAAATAACTGTTGTACTGTTTTTACGGATATATAAATGCGGAACAGAATCTGAGATTATACAGGATTATGAATAAAGAATGTGTGAGAGATTTATTTTCGGAATAAAAAAAGATGACACGCTTTACTACAATGTATTGGGGTCTCTTAAACCGGATGTCAAAAGATATTATTTTGTGAGTTGCTTTGCTATTTAATATATTATTAATATTATTATTTAATATATTATTTAATGTTATTAGTATTATTAAACTAGAATGTTTGACACATTTGTTTGAAAATTTTACTTTCCGAATCACTACCGATAGGAAGACAAGAGCTGCACCTGACGTACTTGTTCTGTCTCGATGTCTTTATTATCATCTTCATTATTATTTTTATTTGCATTATGTGTATGTATACTGAGTGACTGTATTATTCTTAACCTATTATTTATATATATTCTTGCGCTTTAGAGGCTAATATCCCAAAGCTCCTAATAAAAGACGCTTTCTCTCTCTCTTCCTTTATTACTCTCATGTAAATGCACTCAAATTAACATACGTATCGATTATCGTTCTCAGATGTATGAAACGTCGCGTCGTCGCATAATCACTTGTGTTCCGATTACAAATTCGTGTAAGACGATTTGCATATCCCGGACTACGTTATAACGCGACTACTATTTTCGATCCGCGCGATATTTATCCATCAAAAACCGGACGACAACCGCGGCTGACACAGGATGAACCCCTCGCTCTATCGCGAATGTATATTTCTCTCTAGATAAAGAGCAACCGGTTTCGCGTGTGCTTCCAGAACGAAACTTCAAGGTCCGGGTTACGCTTTATTCGCAACGAATTCTCTCGAGTCGACCATTAAAAAGCCGGCCATTTCTTTCGCCCTTTTCCATCAAGATGCAGCCTACGAAGAGGGTGGAAACCGGGGGGTGACCAAGGCCAGTCCACCTCGGGGCAGGTGTGCGGTGACATGACTCCGCCCCTCGTCACCAGTCGTAACTAGGGATGATATCTACTAACTCACCATACATGCACACTCTCATGCATACACACACATACACACACACACACTCTCTCTCTCTCTCTCTCTCTCTCTCTCTAGGACCTACTTGACTAGGACTCCTTTTCAACAGGTATGGTCGTCATACCTTATATTTTACCAGACACGTTACCGCGGCCATTTCGGTGCGGTAGACGCCATCTTTCCGCGGACCGACACGCACGAGAGAGGGTTGCGCGCATCTTTCCATCCAGTTTGTCCCGCACAGCCTCTGCGCACCATCAGAACACACCACTTCCACCGTCGTCTCTCTGTCTCTCGTTCGTGGCCGCGCTTGAGTTTAATCAGCCGCGAAGCCGCGGCTAGACTGGTTTGCGGTTCCCTTTGATCCACCCGCTTTCCATAGCGGCGACCTTGCGAGTCTCCTCGTGAGACAGGTTGAAAGCAACGAAACCGGAGGTTCGTTCAGGTAGAAAAATCGATGTCGCAGACATGTCGAAGACATCAACATCGTTCAGTTACAGTTCATGTGTTTCGCTTATTTATAGAAAAGTGTAAGAAACTTTTCTTCACAAGAGAGAGACTCTGTAAAATTCATTATTTCTTATTCCTTATTAAATCGAGTTCTCCTGTGGTCTGGATCTAGATTGCATCGGGAAGCCGGAGCTTACCATTGGAAAGTAATATTATACGCGAAATTTTTCGGGGCAAAAGTTTTTTCGGACAACGATGAAAAACTTTTCCAAAGTTTCCACGTGTAGTTTTGGCTGGTGCTCGTAAATCAAGCACGCAGGAAAGGGGTTGGGGAGACAGAGAATGGGACTCGCAAAAGGATGATGGGCCAGTTTAACGACTCAGCAACGACGTGCTTCATAAGTTGGAGCACGTATAAATATTTGCGTTGATTAGAGGAATAGAGAGAAAGATGAAAGCATGGGAAGCTAATGAGAGAAAGAGAGTCGACGCTTATTAGCGTCGAGTTACCGCAAAAAGAGAGAGAGAGAGAGAGATGAAGGACACACGATTTTCACTCCCACAGTTTACACGACGGGCGTTTAAGTGTATATGTATATATACCCGATGTCGTCACGTTAAGCTCTTAGAAGCGCTTAGAAGCGCGTCTCCTCGCTTTGCTTCCCGCCCGGGAGGAGGAAGTTTTGTCACCGCGTTGTGTTACACTCGGTTGTTCCGTATCCAACTTTATTACCAGTTGGTCGCAGCGTGACAGATCGATCGTAAACTTCACCGGATACGTATGTGCGTCTCACCGGAAGAGAGTCTCTCTTTCTCTCTCTTCGATGTGTCGTGTAGGTATGTGTACGACGAATATCACCGAGTTTATACAAAATGATACACGATGACTACTTTGTCATACGATCGCTTAAATCCATCCGTGAAATGCACTCTGACTCCGGTCCTCCGATTAAAGTCACGCTGAATTATCGCTTAACCGAGATTATATTATTGCTCTCTCCTCGCTCTTCTCTCGTTATCGTTGAACCCATGAAATTTATTGAACCGGACGAATTCCTTCGTCCCGCAGAGAGATATGCGCGAGTGAGAGAAACGGATCGGCGATCTACAGTTACTACAGCTACTAATTAGTCTGTGCATGTGTTCATTTTCCTGTTTGCTAAATTGCGTGCCAACAGAAGGCATGCGAATGTGTTTCGACGGAGTTTAATATTCTTAGATTGGCACCTCAGGTGCATGTTTATCGCGTGGAGGAATATCACATTTTTTTTTTGTGTGTGACCTAAGTAAAAATATTTACAAAGTTCAAACAAATAAAAACAAGTACCACTTCATTTTTTAGATATTAATTAAAAAATTTATCCACATTTCAACGTTGATGATGCATATATTTCTTTTTCAATTAACCGAAAGTAATGAAAAATATATAATTTACAAGAGATTTCGCTATAATGTATAAATAATTTTAGAAATAATTTTATAAATAAATTTTAAAAATAAGTACCGTTTAATATTATTATTTTATAGTTTAAAAATTCATCTACATTTCCACGTTAAATCTTAGTTTATTTATTTTTTTCAATTAATCAAAAGTAATAAAAAGAATTGGAATAGAATTCACAAGATTTCGCTATAATAATTTTATGAATAAATTTCTTGCTTATATAATTCATTAAATTATTGTTATTTTGATAAAGTATGGAGTACCATAATTTTTTTCATATTACTGTTTATTTTTCTTATATTCTACTCAAATATATTTAATTATAATACATATATACTCGTATGCAATACGACAATATTTCACAAAACTTTAATCGATTATTGCGGGGAATAGTGATAACACAAAAGTACTACTCGATTCGTGATCCATGGAGGGATTATTGGAATAACATCATTCACAAAAAATGTTTATCTTCAATGAGAGAATTCGAAAGCCCTTAGACTGTATTTCGCGCGACTAATCTAATTATAAGACTTGATACGTAAGAAATGTTCTGTGGAGAATGAAACGTGCGAGAAATAATTTATCGCATACACATTAAAATTTTCATCTATCGACATCGACAATTTTTCTACTCGATATTCCTGAATTCGTTTAATCGAGACACCAGGTTCTGATGAATTATTCACTTGATCTGACCGAAATAACTCGTCGTATTAACAGTCTCGCGTTAAATAGACTCTCTCCCTGACATTTTTCTCTAAAATTGACAGACGAGAACCGAACAGCACTAATCTTTCGATCTGCCTGCGATCAGAGTGCAAGATCGCACTATTCGCGACAATTTCGTGTCCGGCCGTAGTCGAAGGCCCAAGGTATCGACGGGAAGAGGGGCGCGGCCGAGTCATTAAATCCCGGCACGCCTATGTAACCCCCGGGCAAGGACTAATCTACGTCCATTAAGCCTAATGGGAAAAGAACGGCGCGCATTCCGCGGGGGCCCCGGGCCTGTCACGTGGTTCGACGAAACGCTGTCATCTGCATGTTTCGTCTGCGAAAGGAGAGCGATCCCTCCGACGAAAAACGACGAGCGTCAAACTGACTTTTCCGCCCGATACGTCCTCTCTCAACCCTTACCGGGCCGAGCAAAAACCATCCCCCCTGGGACCTAAACCGGGTCATTAAACGGCCGTACATCATCCACGCGAGACGTATCTCACGGGAGGGGGCGCCGAAGAAAGGGGGGCGCGCGAGACACCGGTTCCGCCTCGTCTCATTAGCCGCGAATATCTCGAGTCCTATCGGCAGGAGACGCTCTAATAATTTCCAAATAATCACGCCGAACCGGCCTGTGCTTCCAAAGATTATTCCGCCCATCGATCGCGAGACGTTAACACGCCTTTCTTTGTAAAATTATCAATTTTCTTTCTGTTATACAAGGTTATCCGAAATGATTCATCCGATTTCGAATGACTATATTTTTAAAGTTTACAGATACACATAGTAATTAGTGTGATGCTAGAATTAGTGATGATTAGATCAGCTAAAGAAATCTGTCCAAGTTGTGTCTCTCACTTTATATATACTTGATGATACTCGATGGGCTTCTTTTACAAGGGAACATCGCAGATGAGAATTCTAATTTTGATGAAATTTTTACACACATGGAGGGATAAATAAATAAAATTAGAAATTTTCAATTGCTGCTTAAAAAATGATTCTAAATAGTGAAACCACTCCTCATATGTAGAGCGGGTTTTTGCTTATCTCGATATATCTCGAAAAACATTTGAGATATCAAAAAATGTTTCATACAAAAAGTTTATGATAAAATTACCTCTATTTAATAAAATTTTGAAAAATAATTTTTCTTAAGATTTTAAAACAAATTTTTTCAAAATTTTACTAATGTGGTTAAATAGAGGTATTATTATCATGAAAATTTTATATAAAATATTTTTTGATATCTCGATTACTTTTCGAGAAAAGCAAAAAGCCATTTATATAAAAAGTGGTTTCCCCCTTAAAATCATTTATGGGCAGCAACTGAAAATCCCTAAATTTATCTTTTTATCACCCCTAAATGTGTATAAAGTTTCATAAAAATCAGAAATTTCGGATTCGCGAGATTCCCTAATTACACGAGCAACATCGAGAGACGATTGTCAAATTTAATTTAAAAAATGTAATAAAATAAAATAACATAAGTAAATTTCTGAATGAGTCATTTTGAATAACCCTGTGTACTGAAACAAGGAAAAACGACTAATTATCGAGAAATATTGTAGTCGATTTCGCAGCTCCTCAAAGAAGGTATCATTGATACCCGATGACTGATGCGTATCATCTAACTGAATTTCGTTTATCGTTACATTAGGATGCACGTGTCGTAAACATCGCGGCGTGTCGTTGCACAAACACCGTACTTAATATAAAATACGTACGATACCGGACATAGAGAGCTCTCGCGGGGCCTCCTGCCGATATAACAAGAGAATGAGATAGAAAAAGAGAGAAAGAGAGCGAGGGGCCCCGCGCGATATCGCCGCCTTCTTATTGTCTACCCTATATGTCTCCGGAAGCGGGGCCAATCCGCCGGAAAGACGGGACCGTTAACCCGCACGATCCCGAGACCTCGCGGCCGTGCATGCCAACGCTGCATTATTGGCTTTTTGTATGCTCATGTTAAGTGGTCGTCGGGCACGCTCGCGCATAATGTCGGGGATCCTTTGCACCTCCGGGTTCCGATTCGGGCGATAGTTCCGGGCTCGGCGAGACGTTACCGAAATTCTGCGTCGTGAATATGTATTTTTCCCCCCCTCTCCCACACGATGTGTTCACTCACGGGATTAATAATAAATCATCGTGTCGGGATTAATTTAACGAAAGATATGAATCAATGATAGCTGTTGTTTTTTTTTCTATGTAATAAAAATTCGAATAAAAATTCTCTGCAGCGTGTATATACCTTTATAATTAATAATAAGTAAGAAAGAGAGAGAGAAAATTAATTATATATGTATATAAATACACGCTTTACATTCGACGAACACGATATAGACTGCGTAATAATTTCTTGCTCGCTTTTGAGCTCGATGTAAGATGCGGAGAAAGAGAGAGAGAGACATAGCTGTGCGTGACAAGAAGCTATGAAAGGAAGAAAACCGGCGACGTACTACCTAGTATCAAGATGATGAAAAATTATAAAACACACAGAAATAATACTATAATAATTTTAAAGTTAAAAATTAACTTTTGCTTGTGGTAAAAATAGGAATTGCGAAATATTTCAATCCTTTAACGAGAAGATGTATCGATAACGAGTGACACTCGAGCGATGATATAATACTATTATTTTAAACATTGATGTATTTTTTTCTTCGTACAGATATATATGGAAAAGTTTCTTATATTTACGCGGGCACGCACGATATAAGAAATAGAATATGTAGCACACGCAGGTCGAAGAAAGTCTTCTTGTTTTTTGGTTCATTATGCGAATTCGTTCACCTTGAAGAGTTACACGAAAGAACAGGGCGTGCCGTGAAAACGCGAAACTATTTACACAAAACTCGTTGTAGTTAAAATATCTAAAATAAGTGCGTAATATTTCATGAAACATCAATTTATTCCAGTAAGAATTTAATTTAAAATTATCAACATTAAGAAATATTAGGCTCTCAAATATATATATGAATATAAACTGGCTGTCAAGCCCAAACGTGGATGTCGGTGCGTCGGATATAGCGAAAATTAATTTTTTGCTACAACAAATAATTGTGCACGAATTTTTGCTTGGTACACTGCCAAGACTTTAATAGGAATTGTATCTCAATTCGAGATTATTTAATTTCTGTATTTCCCCCTGACCCCTCTATTATATAATTATCAATGTTTAATTATTATATAATTATTAATTTTTTTCATTAATTATTATACCTACATATACATATAATTATTAATTAAAATAGTTATCATATACAGGATGTTTCTAAATAAGTGCGAAAAACTCTCTTTAGGAAATAATTCTTTGTCGAAAAGTAAGGAAGGGTTTTTCATATAAACATATACTCCTCCCTATATTCTTCCCTGAAGAGTATACTCCTTCAAAGGGGGAGAGGTGAAAATTAAGTTTTTAATTTTTTTCTTAAATTTTGGACAAGTTAAAAAAATGAAATTTGGTGAATATTTTCCACTAGTAAAAGGATATTTATTAATATTTCTTTAATTTTCTCATATCGTTATAAGGGGATGAAACTAACAACCCCTATAAATATATTTTTTATTAAAACTTTTTAACTGACCGGAATGTGATCATCAAAAATATGCGTTAAAAAGCTTGATTCCTTTTTTATTTCTTTTATTTTTTTCGTAAAATCAATAATTTTCAAGAAAAAGAAAATAAAAACCTAATTTTCACCTCCCCTTTTGAAGAAGTGTAACTACTCAGGGAAGAGTATAAAAGTATATGTTTATATGAAAAACCTCCCTTAATTTGCGATAAAGAATAATCTAAAATTTTTTGCACTTATTTAGAAACACCCTGTATATATCAAAATAAACGATGTGAAAGGCTATATAGAGTCAGCGCGCGTGGAGCGCAAATAAAGAGGAAAATTAGAATAAAGTTTTTTTATAAAAACAAATTCTATAATATAGATTACAAAGGAACGTACGTTTTGATCCACTTTTTGAACCATCTTCAGCGTTAAATATAAATGTGACAGATTAACAGGTAAAAGTTTAAGGCGCAAACAATAAGAATAAAAAAGAAGAAAACGGACCGCAATCGAAAATATCTGTGATAAGAACGCAAGATAGTTTAATTCCGAGCGGTGTCATTCTCAGCCATACCTTGTATATAATTAATTTCATAATTATTATATCTATAATTATTAATTAAAATAATTATTATATATAATTATTAATTAAAATAATTATTATATATAATTATTAATTAAAATAATTATTATATATAATTATTAATTCAAATGATTGTTTATATAGTTATTAATTTAAATAATTATTAATTTTATTTCAGTTTAGTGAAAAATTAATTACAACTACAATGCTCACCTGAACCTGAACGTCATCCTTGAATAAGAAACACAGGTATAAAAATTTTTCTTCGAATCGCCCTCGATCTGGCTTGCGCAGGTGCACATCTCACTTCTCTCTCTCTCTCTCTCTCTCTCTCTCTCTCTCTCTCTCTCTCTCTCTCTCTCTCTCTCTCTCTCTTTTCCACGCCGCTCGTTAATAGCACGTGTATGTGTTTCCGGTGCGAACGTGGACCAGGAGCGAGAACCCGGTGCGGTGGGTCCCCGCAAAGGGAAGACCTCGATCTCTCAGTCGCGACTAGAGCGAATGGATGCTAAGCAAGCTGTATTACCCGATCGCTTCCTTGCATATAAAGCAGCCACCGCCACCGGAAGTGCGTCACGCACGACAGTATAGGCAGTATAGATTCCACGCATAGATCGCTGTTGTCAACCCGTCGTCGCTTCGCCTTTAGAGGAACATGGTTCCTCTTGCCCCCTCGCGAATATACATACACGTTCGCTTGTTACATATATATTTATTTTTCCGGAGGGCACACACACACAACGCAATCGCACGCAGTGTGTCGGAGAAAATTTTATCAAGTGCTTTAATCGCGGCGGCATTGACGTAATGAGCGCTACGAATTGAATCTTTATCAAGCTTGTTGTGACACGCGTCGCGTTTTGCTTTCGCTAGATATTAAGCGTGGAAGATAAACGTGAAAGAAAGAGCGTATTAAATTTCTCGGGCCCCTTACCGATTTTCGTTCCCCTCAAAATAGAATTTCATCAGTCATCATCGGTATTTGCCATCAAAGTGACATCAACATACTCTCTATATATAAATGTTCTATAAATGTAGGAACATTTCAAAAGCACGTTCAAGCATCAGTTAAATTATTTATTTATTATTTATTTATTAATAATTATTTAATAATAATTTTATTAATAATAATTTCTAATAATTTATTTTATATAATAGAAATTTTTAATAATTTCTTTATAAATTATTAAAAGAATTTAATAATAATAACAATAAGAAATAATTATTATTATTATAAGTTTTTATAAAATTATTATTAAAATAATTATTTACAATAATTATTATAATAATTTGTAATAATTTATATTAGTAATAATTTATAATATTTAATATAATAATTTTATAATAATTTATTTTAATAATAAAATTTATAATAATATATTTATAAATTAAGAATAAAAAAAAATTTATTAATAATTTATTGTAGTCATCGAAATACGCAAGTCGACGTTTACTGAGAGATGAGATGATGTAAAAGAAATTATCGGAATTTCTCGATCTCGCACAATCAGACGAGAATCTTGGAAACACGGACTAATTATCATTAACATATGCGGCTCTGCGCGCGTCAATCAATTTCGCTCGGCCGGGTTCTCCGAATTTTAATCTTCGTCATGTCGCAGTGTTCGATACTAGTACTTATCAAAGCGAGACCTTTCACCGGTCGCGTCACCGCGACATATGTCGCGACCGATTTCGAGCGCACGCGAGGAAAAAGCTTCGTGGCGACAGTCCCGGGTCAGTTAAGCGCTAATTTATTGGAATGTTTATGTGTTTCTCTCGCCGCCTTATCTCTCCGTTCGTGCACAGAGAGTTTATATCATGGAGAAGAGGGGAAAAGAAAGAGTGAGAAAGCGAGAGAAGCCACGTATGTATATAAACCTGATCGTGTCTCTCGCTCTCGCGATGAAAAAACGCATTAAAACGAGTCAGCGTTGAAAATATACGCAGTGTTACGGAGATTACGGGAGGTTAATTAAGATTTGTTCGAACGATCTCGTAACGTTCCTTCGCGAGAGAAACGTTTCGCCAGTTGCTCCATTTGTAAAACATTGTTCCGTCGACATTAAAAACAGAGTTATCGCATCGCGTCTGCTCTCTATAAAGGTTTTTAACTTTCCGATAAGGAGATGAATAAAATTATAGCAAGTGCGTGGTGGCATTTTTCTTATATCTCTCGCGAGAATCTTTCAAAGGAATATTTTTATCAACTTACGAAAGCTATCGAATACACAAACACCTATACCTAACGTAATCTCATTTATACACACACACAAAAGGTGACGCGCGTGATGGGTTATTTTGAGTCTACTTTCCCCCTTTCATACGAATAGACTTCCCTGACAGATGGTATTTGATATTTTGCAGATTTCAATAATTAATTATTAAGTCACACGCTAAACTTTCAACACTTGTAACTTGAATGATGAAAGATACTAGATAATTTGAAAAATATAGTTACACAAAACTCACCCGTTGAAGGGATAACTCGCGAAAGCAGCGTCATAAGGGTGATACACCGAAGGATAAGGCCACGCAGCCGCAGCTCCAGCGCCGAGATTCTCTTTGAGTTCCAGACCAGCAGGCTGTAACAAGGAAAAAACGTGAACGGATAAGCATCTGAATATTCGATATTCCGCGATTGTTCGATATAACGCGGAGAAGACAAGAAACAAAGTGAAATAAAAAATGACAATTAGCGATCAATTAGCGGTATCGATGATAGCATACACACCTGTGCGCGCATGTTTTCGTAATTGCAATATACATATCTAAACGTCGAAGGCATCGTTTAAGCATATCTAGGTCGATTGAAAAAAAAAATGAAATAAATGCTATTTCTCATCTCAGCGTTATTTGCACGCTAATTTGTTTCAAAAACGATCGTCGTGTAAGACACTTGTTGAGAAGTGCAATTCTTTTGATGTCGTCCAGTTTTCTTAGAGTAATTTGTATTCCGCATCAAATATGTTCAGATTATCAGACTCAAACATTTTTACTGTTTTAATAATTTATTTGAGTTTGTTTGAAATAATCTTAATTATATAATATATAGAATACTCAAAATTATATTTTAATATTTAATAAACAGATCACTTTTCTTTCCTAAACGTCAAAATTTTGACGATTGTTCAAAAACACTCTGTATTGTCAAACAACAAGTGTCATTCAATTAAAATAAGATCAATTATTGTGCATAGTGTACACTGTACACACAATTATTCGAATTTGTACAAAAAATAACATCATAAAACCAATCAATATCAGCGATAATATTACACCAACATCATGGAACCGCTTGCTGATGCAATATGGGTTTTCACCACTAAAAAAAGATGTTTGCGAATAATCTCCAGGTCAAAAAATTATAAAGGAAATATAAATAGAAATTATAAAGAAATCTTCGATCTTTTAGAAAAAAAAAAATAAAACTTAAGTACATGTGACTATTAAAAAACGCAAAAAGCATAAATGTAACGTAATTTCAACGCAAAAATGTGTTTGTCTAATAATCTACTGCACATCCTCTCTTGCATATAACATCGATAACATTTGCGATTTCTTCCCACATTGGAGAACGTGTGCACGTTCGCCGATCATTAATTATCGCGATTTTTAAAAATGAAATCGTGCAGAATGCGGTTAATTGCCCGAGAGAGAAAGATAGAGATCCATTTTTAGGAACGCGAGCAATTAATCCGTATCGCCAGCAGAGCCCGATCTCCCGATTGGATCGACCACGATGATGAAAGAATAGCTGGCAGAGCGCTGATAGTAATAATTAGGATCGATGTGTGTGGCTCTCTTGTTTGCTTCTCTAACCTCGCGACCTCGATTATACGACAGGAGGCGGTCGCCATTAAATTCCTACTGTATTTCATCTTGCGGGGATAATAGGTTTATAAAGGGCTCACTGTGTTACTACTTCTCTCTTCCTTCCTCCTCTCTCTTTCTCTTTCATTTAATTATGCTATTTATATGTTTAATTTATGCTTTTTATATATACAATATATTTTTATTACATTTTACTAATTTTTATTATGAGACGGTGGAAAGATAAAATGAATAAACGAGAGATTTTTATGCGGTGACGTTTGACATTTTCAGGAAAATCGATGGCCACGACAGGAGTCAGACGTGATGTAAATTTACAGAATCACGCTCGAAATAATTGCTACAAGTGAAAGCAATCGTTTTCACTAAAAAGTGATGCTTCATGGGCTTCATAAGGGGGATTATCGCGAACGTTGTCTATGCGAAATCACTCGCAACCTGTACAATCTGCTGCATCGTTACGGACAGACACTACGCTATACATTCGCCCCTTAAGCTCGATCATAAAGAGCAACGATAACAGCACTCGGTCTTACTCGGTAATGACGGCACACGACAGTCTTTACAGCAGGACAAAATCCATAAATCCATAAATTTACGTTTCGCCGCTATTTTCTTCACGTGTGACACGATCAAGGAACGGACACGCGCGCTTCTCTTCGACAGGATTCTACAGAGCGTCCAGTAATAATCGCCGCAGCTTTCGTATACAGATAGAGCGGGTTAAACCGAGTAGAAAAGTCCTTTACCGTTTTGCAATCTTCGCAATAATTAATGAGAACTTATTTAAAAAAGATCGACCAATCCGCGCGCTATTTGTAGAATGCTCCTCCCACTTTGTCACGTTTTGTCGCGTGCCTAGCAACCACGTAACATTGGAATGTCTCTATTCGCGCTGATTGGCCGATCTTTTTCAATTGATTTCTCATTAATTATTGCGAAGATCGCAAAACGGTAAAGAACTTTTCTATTCGATTTAATCCGATCTACCTGCACACGAAAGATGCGACGATTATTAACCTAACCTAACCTAACCTAACCTTGTATATTGATATCGTCCATCGTTCATATCGCGAAGAAACAAGCGATGAAAGTTGGTTGCAAATCACATCGGGAAAAATTTCAACGTGACTTTGGCGAAAAATCCGAATAGAGCTTCATCTCCTAAATAAACACGAGCACGCTTTGCGCGAGCATTCGCGAATCGAGAGAATCATGAATATAAAGATTCGCGCGTATCAAGATTTAATCCGCGCGCGCTTGGTGATACAAAAATATAGAGAAGTTCGCCACGCGGGATTTAATCCGCGCGATAAAAATTTTACGGGCGAATATAATGCCGGTACTATTGCCGACTCGGCGAGTCGTTTATCGATATTGGAGAACCGCATCGAAACCGTTTCTACGGTAGCAACGCGATAGGAACGCGGAAGCGAAGATAGAAGTCTCTCGCATCTCCCGAGGTTCCAACGGATTCGACTTCGTTCAGACACATTAACCTCTTGCACTTTACGTCGAATGCGAGTAGCATCCCGAAGTGGTATCAGAAAACCTCATGTTGCAACTCCTCTTATCCGGGGGTATAAAGGTACTCTCTTACATACAAGAATGTAACATTTATATAAAGAATATGGCGTAAAATTTATTATGTTAATATTAACATAACATACACAAACATACAGGGTGTCTTATTTTAAATGACGACCTCAAATATCTCTTGAACAATGCATTTTAATTAATAAAAACGTAATTTGTTACTCATTATACAAGTGAATGCGAGCAAGTGAAATTAATTTGCTGCATGACTTTCTATGGGGAAATAAAAGTTGGATAATGGAAAATTTTCCCGATTACACGATTATCTCGACTATTTGCTGGCATCGTTATATACTGGAATTTCTGCTCGCAAATATTTAAACATATAATATGGTGAAAGAAACAAGGGGGCAAGGTACATCATAAATACGTTATATTATGAGAGATATTTACTAATCTCGTTTTATTAATGCGGTACATAAATGTAAAGTTAACTCAAGGATATAGAATTCAGAGAAAGTTTCCGGGTTACGTTATCATCAATGGTATCGTAAAAATCGCGATACTCTTAGTTTCACGAATTACTTTAGTCGTGCACCGATATTATCTCTCTCTCTCTCTCTCTCTCTCTCTCTCTGTCAGACCCGTTAACATACCGTTCTCTCTCCTATCGCGAAGGAATTCTAGAGACCAAGTATCCCGATGCAAAATATCGCTAGTTGAATCGAACGCTGTCGCATTTATCATTTATCACAATTGAGTTATAAGGCATACACTTTGAACTTATAAAAACTGTAACACGAACAATATTTTCTGTTATAAAAATATTCTGAATAAAAATATCTAGATTATCTGGATAAAGAATACCTTCATCTTGTCTATATCTATATAGATTTAAAATATCTTCACATCTTTATATCTTAGATAAACAAGTATTATCTTCTTCAAATTATATAAGATAATGTTTATATAATGAGTTTAATCTATATCAGTGTAAACATATTTTTTATAGAATTTTAAATATCATATTTATAGAGAAAAATTTTAATTTTTAAATATCTGCAATGTATTCTAACATCATCAGCGTCTGTTTAATTGTAGAGATAGAAAATATATCTAGCAAACTGAAATAATTTATAACGTTTCTATTTTATAATTTAATAAAATAATTTATAGTTTAGTACGTTTAAAAAATGCTTATGTCTGGAAAGTAAAAATTGCTTCATTATTGCTTGTTCTCTTTATCTATATAAAAATATCATCATCTTTATATGTTAGATAAATAAGTATTATCTTCAAATTATTTAAGGTAATATTTATATAATGAATTTTGTTTATATCGATGTAGACATACTTTTATAGAATTTTAAGTATCATATTTATACAGAGAAATTTAAATTTTTAAATATCTGTGCTTTAAACAATCTCTAGCGTCTGTTTAATTGTAGAGATAGGAAATATATCTACTAGCAAACTGATTCTAACTTATAATTTAATAAAATAATTCATAATTTAGCACGTTTAAAAAATTCTTGTGCCTAGGAAATAAAGGCTCATAAATAAAAGTATGAGCATACTGTTTTATATGTTGTATAAATTATTCTTTAAAAGTGCATATTATATATATACAACATTATATATCTATTTATTACATATTATATATGTATATTTATATTATATATATTATATATTATATATTATATATTATATATTATATATTATATACATATACAGTCAAACCTCGCTAATTCGAAAACCTTTACAAATCGAAACAAAATGTTCGTTTTCCTTGAGAAAACCTTTGTAACTCAAAGAAAAATATGAGATTAACTCGAAATTTTTGGAGCGGCGTTTGACCTCTGTAATTCGAATTTTCGAAAACAAAGCTTTTGTAATTCGAATTTTCAGAAACAAAACCTCTGTAATTCGAATTTTCAAAGACAAAGCCTCTGTAATTCGAAACAAACTGTTAATGTTTTGCATGTTCAATGTTTGTTTAAATTTATCTGACATTATATACATTGTAAAAAATATCCTTAAATTGAATGTACTTTTAATGTACAATTTTATAGATTAATTTTATGTTGTAGCTAAATAAACAAAATATAGTAAACCTATAATTCGAATTTTATTCTTATACACCTCGATAATTCGAAAAACTTTATAAGTCAAAACCTCTACAATTCGAAGATTTACTCTTTCCTTCAATTTCGAATTAGCAAGGTTCGACTGTATCTAGACATTATTCTTAATAAGCGTTTTATTTTTCATTTACAATAGATAAATTTAAAAAACAAAATTATCTTCATTTTAGATATATTCTTCTAGATATATTTAAATATACTTTATCTTATCTTTTAGATAAAATCTAAGCGGAATAGTGTGCAGAAATGAGATATTAAAATTCTTCATTTTATATAGAAAAAAAAATAAAAAATAAGATATCGTAGAATGATTTTACGGCTCCGAAAATTTTTAGCCATAATAAAATATTTAATAAAGAAAATCGACTTACCGTAGGCGTGTAGAAGGGTGCCTGCTCGGCGCCCAGGCTGGGAAAGTACGCAGCCATGCCCTCGGAGGCCGCGGCCGCGGCTGCGGCCGCGTACGGGGCGCTGTACATGGAGAGCGCGGCCGTGGGTAGACCACCTAGACGCTGATAGCCGCCGAGCAGCTCGTACTGACACGAGCAGACGGTCTGGCCCGTCAGCGGATCCGTGAAGATGGGCCGGCCGGTGTCGCAGCATCTGGCCGCGGCGGGACCGCCGGCCGACGGCGGCGGGTGACCTTGGGAAGGGCTGACCGAAGCGGTGGGACTCCCCGGCGGTCTCACGATCGCGCTCGTCACCGCCATCCTCGCTTGCGACAAGCCGGCTACGTCTAGGGGATGATTCGTCGTCGTACCGGCGGCTACGCTGCTCACCAGAGATGTCCCGCCCGCGCTCAAGATCGCGACCGTCGGCGGCGAGGCCGAGGACGACGCCAACGACGAACTCACTGTCACAGGACACTGTAACAAAGAATTCTGATCTGTCAGAGGATGCAACTTTTTTAGATTTTTTATTGTTTTCTTCTAGCTATATTTAATAAAATTATTTTGCAAAGTTTTATCTTAAATTAGCTTAAATTATCATTAAATTAATTATATCTTATATTAGAGTAGAAATTTTATCTTAATTAAATAAATTGAAAATTCAATCACACATTTCTAAATATTCTTTATTTTAAATTAATTTTTAATTAAAATTAAATATTAAATATTATAATGCAATTTTCTAACTAAAATTAGAAAATTTGATTCTAAATATTCTTTTTTCTCTTCTATATACTTTTTTAAAATTAATTTTTAATTAAAATTAGAATTAAATATTATAATAAAATTTTCTGACTAAAATTTAAAAAATTTATTAAATTCTAAATATTCTTCTTTCGTTTCTTAATATTCTTTTTTTATTTAACTTCTAATTAAAATTATAATTAAATATTAATCATTATAATAATAAAATTTTCTAATAAAAATTAGAAAATTTTTTAATTCTATTATCTAATTTACTTATTTTATTTTATTTATTAATTGAATAAATATTAATTAAATCTAATGTGTGAAATGTCTGAATTTCACTCTTCCATTCTCTAGATTTTTCTGAGACTTAAATTGTGCGAAATTAGATGTATCTCGTTGAATACAGTGGCATATTTTTCGAAACAGCAAAATATCGAGACAAAGTGTTACGTGTGCAGCTGGCACATCGTAAGAGAGAGCCAAAGACTATCTCTCCGTTATGTGCACTCTGAAAAGCCGAACGCGATCGTAACCATCAGGCCTTCCCCCTCTCCCCCTTTCTTCTCCCTCCACCCTTTTATTTCCACAGCTAAATCGAAAATCTACGGGCCCCGAGCGGCATAATGGCTGGCGGGCCTCATTAATTCCATATCAAACACTACGACTAAATAGATTAGCGGGTTGAGTGCCTTTCGCGCCCGGGCACCTAAACAAACCCTCCGTGAAATATCCCTACTACCCCGGAGCGAGAGACGCTCCGCTTCCCCCCCGCGATTGTTCCAGCCATCCATCCATCCGTTGCCTCGTTTCGGCGGCCCCAAACATATTGTCGAAACCCCCAAATGCATTGTGTCGGGGCGAAAAACCCATGCGCGATACGCATTATGGCGTCGAGAGAAAGAGAGAGAGAGAGAGAGAGAGAGAAAGAGAGAGATAGAATCGCGTTAATGCGTGTCCTCGATGCGTCTCGTCGATGTTTCGAGGGCCAACTGTCGCACGATGACGGTCAAACGCGTGTGCGTGCACGCATGTATACGGTAAATAACGTATCCCCGCCAACAACACCCGTTTCGATTCGAGAAGCACGACCGGGCATTTCGATCGGCGATAAAGCTATGAAATATAACAAAGTAGCTCCATTATAGAATTCCTAATCAATAAGAAGAAGAGTGTGTGTGCCTTGAAATTATAACATCCAGTCTTCCGTAATTTGTTTAACAGACCCAGCACAATCTTTATGGAAATTGGATTTCGATTTAATTGGCTGGTTTCTTCATATGTTGTAGCTTATGACCTACTGAACAAAAGATGTAATAGCCTCAAAGTTAAATAATGGACAGTTACTGAGCTACAGCCAGTTAAACAATTCGCAAAGCTCGAGTTTTTTGTATTTGGTTTTATCATTTAGCTTTGAGCCTATTACATTTTTGTTCAACAGGTCATAAGCTACAACATGTGAAAAAACCAGCTGACTTTATCAGGATTCACAATTTCATCTAGGATTTCATATAGGTTCAAAAACTCTGCACTAATCTTATATAAAATTGAACCTTGATCTTGGTAAGATCAATTGATTTTTTCGTATGTTGTAGCTCATATGATCTACTGAACAAAAAATGTAATAGGCTCAAAGCTAAATAATAGATAGTTACTGATTTACAGTCAGTCAAACACGAAAAACTCGGGCTCTGCGAATTGTTTGACTGGCTGTAGCTTGAGTAACTGTCCATTATTTAGCTGTGAGATTATACTTTCGTTCAGCACAGATCATAAACAAAAAAAAGTTTTTCTCGTTGACGAAAGCGTAATTTTGTGGGAAGAAAGAAAAACCTTCGGTTTGAAGAAAAAAATACGATCGACATTCGCTTAAAGGCGCAAAAACCGGTCCCTTCGCATAACCATACATCGACCATTCTCTCTTTTTCTCTCTCTTGCTCCCAGAAATCGTAAGATTCCGGGGAGTTCGAGGGAAAAGCCGGCAATGGCAAGAATGTGCTCCGGGACTCTGGATCGAGCAAAGGGTTAAACGACGAAGCGTGTTGGCGAGTGTCCGCGACTACGGGTCATAATTCAGCCCTAGTCTCCGAGAGAGGAAGTCAGGCGCGGTGGAGTCAGGAGTTACTGGATGCGATCGCATCGAGAAGCTCCGCCGGCCGCAACCGTGCAAACCAAAGCGACTTCTATATCACCTCTGCAAGGTGTCGCGCAGTCGTGCTTCGTAACATTTTTTTTTTTTTTCTTCGCAGATGAAATCTTGTATTTTTTTCTATGAGATTTCTTCAGTGATAGAATATAGGAAGATCGCATATTAAAAAAAATAAAATTAGAATAAAATTAACCTTAATTTTTTACTATTTTTACTTTCAGGTTTGACGACTATTATTCCGTAATAATTTTATTATTGAAATTATAATTGATATTTGTACCATATATACTTATGTGTGAAATAATTAAATATTGTCTAGCCAAAAATGTGTTATCGGAAATTGGTTAGAGATACAAGAAAAATTATAGGACATATTAAAAAAAAAATAAAATCGTTATTAAAATATAAAATCAATTTTATTTTTTTACAATTTGCTTTCCCGACTATTCAGTAACTTGAAATTATAATTGATATTCGTACTATATACATTTATGTGTAAAACAACTAAATATTGTCTAGTCAAAAATGTGTTAACAAAAATTGATTAGATATAAAAAAAATTAATGGTATAATTTAAAAAAAAAAAGATTGTTATTAAAATAAAATAAATCTTATTTTTGTTACTATTTTTACTTTTCGCGGATTGACAACTATTATTCCGTAACAATTTTATTATTGAAATATTAATATTTGTACCATATATATTTATGTGCGAAACAACTAAATATTGTCTAGACAAAAATGTGTTATCTAAAATTGATTAAGATATACAAGAAAAATTATACAGAATATTTTTTTTAAAAAAGTTAGAATAAAATCAACCTTTTTTTTACTATGTTACCTTTCCACGATTTGATGACTATTTCTGTAACAATTTTATGATTAAGAAATTATAACTAATATTTATATATATATATATATATATATATTTATATAAAACAACTAAATATTATCTAGTCAAAAATGTGTTATCGAAAATTGATTAAGACATACAATAAAAATTATATTGTGGCATTTTTTTGACAATCTACATATCCAACTGACAGCGAGCGACTAAAGCATTCATTATTCGTACACCGTGTAAATTACATTTCGTTATGAATATACCTTGATCAATCATTCTTACGATTAAACGCAGACATCAAGATCGTAGAATTAAGCGAAGAGGTTTATTCGCGTATCTATACGAAATATTTTTTTTCCTCTTTTATACGAAAATTTCGCGTGTCGTTCAGGGCAGTTCTTATCATTCCTCGCACGCCAGCCAGTTTCGTTAAACCTAAAATTATATCATTCGCGTATTTGCGAATCGGATTAAATATTTATGAAGACAGGAAAAAGGCAAAGAGAGACAGAGAGATAACGAGCGTCGACTGGAAAAATAATCAACTCCGGAGCTCGCCCCAGATCGCGTTAATACGAGCGAAAGGATTCCTCTTTAAGTATAATTATATATGTTACTTACCGCCCGAGAATCGGTGTAAACCTCCGCGCAAACATCCGTTACTCGATACGTATATTATACTATAAAAAAACCGGTTAGCGATAAAACCGACGTTCGTTGTGCGAAGCTACCTGGGAATTCATGTCGTCGGATGATACCTCCGAGAAGTTTGTGCGCGAAAAGTTATCCCAACGACGGATGATGGTCGTGTCGTGCGTTCAGGTACACTCGAATATACCTGATGACGACGAGCTACGCTCGCGAAAAACCGATATCACGCTACGTCGGTCGATGATCGATGGATCGTCATCTCTCTATAGCCTGGGAGAAAAAAGAAAACTGGATATTCTCGGATTAAAGCGGTCGTAAATAGCGGGGTGAAAGGAGGGTGAGGGGGAGAGGGGGTAAAGACCAGAGAGAGTACTCGATAGCACCTGGTTACACGCATCTCTTACGTAGTGATCACGTAGACATAGGAAGAAATAACGACGTGATTCGATCGCAAAAGACGGCGATAAGAAAACATTTTGTTATACTGCAAAAATATCGCTTGGAAATAAAATAGAGGACTGGAAATGAGACAAGAGTTGACATTTTTTTTCTTTCGCGCGGTCAAACGTCAAACTTGAAAATTTTTTCCACGCAGACGCGTTCAGATTTATTAGAAACTCAAACACATTTTTATGTTAAAATTACTTTACAGTTATGTTTCTTGCGTTCTTTTAATAGTCAGATTTACTTAAGTTTTTTTTTTTGTATAAGCTTGAAGATTTCTTTATAAATTTCTGATCTGGAGATTTATTAACAAACATCTTTTTTAGCGATGGAAATCCATATTGCATCAGCAAGAGCTACTACACTCATGATACCATATTTGTATATCATATTATCGCTGATATTGATTGGTTTTATGGTGTTATTTTTGCAAAATAACACTAAATAATTGTACATATTATAGACAATAATTTATCTCATTTTAATTTAATTACAATTTTTTGATAACACAGAATGTTTTTGAACAATCGTAAAAATATTGACCTTATTTAGAATACAAGTGATTTGTTTACTAAATGTTAAAATATAATTTTGAATATTCCATATGATATAATTAAGGTTACTTCCTCAAATAAATTATTAAAATAGTAAAAATGTATTTAAGTCTAATAATAATCTCTACACAGTAAATTTTCACTCTAGTATGATATGTAATAAATATGGACATAATATTCTCGTATTGAGAAATATTCGATATTCAACCGAGACGTTTGAAAAAAAATTTAAACTACAAAAGTTTTACGATATAATTATATTGTAAATCGAGAACCATGATATAATATAATTAAATTATATTATAATTAAAAGGTTACTTCCTCAAATTATTAAAACAGTAAAGATGTTGTTTGAGTCTAATAATTCGAATACATCTGTATACAATTACATTTCACTCTGCTGTGACACGCAATAAATATAAGAATAATATTCTATTGAGAAATATTCGATATTCCGAGACTTGGAAAAAGATTTAAACGACAAATATTTTACGCGATATGATTATATTGTATATGAATCGAGAATCGTGATATAATATATATCCGAAGCTCGCCGTATTTCACTTTTGATTAAACTGTGACATAACGCAGGCGCGCAAAACGAGAGGAAATTTATTCAAGTAAAATTCGAGAAGATATACTCTCTCGAATAGAAGCTCAGATTGACGACGAGCGGTTACGACTCGGATGGCTCCGGGTGTCGGATAGCTAGAGAGAAGCGCCCTTGTAAAAAGAAGGTGGATGCTGGATACAGGAGGTGTACGTCGACGAATCGGAAACGTATACGACGGACCTCCGCGACTGCACTTCCAGGATTTATAGGCCATTCGGAAGAGAGAATCGGTTATCCTGTGGACACAGATGCGCCGGTGTTTGCGCGTGGGGCATTTGTCACGCGTGTCCCGTGAGCGGGAAAAGGGACCGAGATCCCGAATCCTCTTTATGCGTGCCGATGATGCCCTCTTTGCAACGAGGCCCAACCGAGTCAATATTGACTCCAAGCCAGATTGATGGACCTTCCTCGCGTGTGTGTTTAGGCCTCGCAGCACTCACTTATGTTCCCACCCCGCACGACTTATCCATATTTTTCTTCTTTCCTTTCTCTTTCTCTTCTCTTTCTTTCTATTTGCTAAATGTTACATTCGGAAAAACATGAAAATCCTCCGCTAATTCCACGCAGTCACATAATATTTCTCAAACTCGAGATCGAAAATCCGATCGATGAATCAAATCTTCTTACAGATTGCGATAGAACTTATAGCTTCTAGAGATTCGTTATGAAAATTAATAAACTAATGCGCTATAATAAAAATAAGTGTAAAATAATATAAAATAATAAAAATAAGTGTCCAAAATAATGACTAAAAATAAAAAGAAAGTAAGCAAAATGATTCAAAATATATAAAGTAAAACTAATTAGAAACGTCGCGAATGTACAAAACAGTTTTAACATTCTTCGTGAATGCGAAAATCGCATAAACTTTAAAAAGAAAAACGTTCAGAAATACCTCTACACAAGTCAAATTTTAACCAGCACGGTATATAATTTAAAATTATAATCCTTTTTATTTTCGTAAATCAGTTATTCCTGCAAATTGAATTTTGCCTAACAAAAAATCAATACACTCTTCCGCACAGTTATATCCCGTATAAATAATAATTATTTTCCTATAATTAATTAATTAGTTAATTAATTCACGCTTTCTTATCTATTATTCCGAGAGAAAGAGAGAGAAAGAGAAAGAGCGCGGAGAATAAATGCTCCCTCGCTAATCGCGACCACGATCGGGCGCGATAATCTATGAAATCGCATTTCGCGCAAAGTATCATCGATAATTTGATATCGCGCGCGATATGCAACTAAATTAATTAATTCCTCCCTGCTAATCGCTTATGGTCACACTCCCGTGCCTCCAAAGGGGAGAGCAAAACGCGGTGTTATCGTTGCCGTGATCGCCCATGAGAGGGATAGCCGTACCAATCGTATCATTCAATGGAGAAGGGGGCAAACTCTCGCTCTCGGGCGAGAGGCTATTTCGACAAAAGCTGAACGGCGAAACTGTGCGAAGTCGTCATCCGACACCCGAGTTTCCCCGTAAAGCGATTACCGAGGACGACGGCGGTGGCAGCGTTATCGGAAGGGCACCCCGGTGCGGCGATATAATAACGTTACGTACGAAGGAAGCGTCTATATTCGGTTTAACATTGTGACGAATGCGAAGAGCACATACACCACCATCGGTAGGGCGATACCGTACTTTCGCCCGCGTCGGCGTAATCGCATTCTCGTCGACGATGCTTACGGAAGAGCGTTACTGTGTTACGGCTACTACTGTGTTACGGGTGACTTATCGTGTGGGAGAGTTATTACGCGTGTAAAACCGCGCCGCGACCGAGGCCGAAAGAGCTTGCCGACGATAAGGGATAGGCTATTCCGGGTATTCGATTAACGTTCAACGAGAGTACATCATATAGGTGTACATATAATGTATAATTCGATATTAATATAATTACCATTATTTCAATTATTAAATTGACGTAAAAATTTTCGGTCGATTAGTATCTCGATAAAGAAGACAGCGTGCACATATTGTGCCACTATCCGTCACTTATTTCTAAAAGATACAGAATCTGATGGGGACGAATGTTTCTAAGTCCATAGAATCTAGGAAAGAGCGAGAGTTCTGAGAATCTAATTGTAAGCCTAATGCTAGGTTCTAGGCTAGATCCAAACATCTAATTACACTGAAAAAAATATTATTAACTTGACTCAAACCGTTCAACTAAATTACTATTTTGTCAATTGAACATATATTAGTATTTAAGCCAAATACACGTTTTGTTAGATTTAACATGTTTAATTTAAATTTTTTGTTTAGTTAGCGAAATATTATTTAGTTGAACGGTTTAGTCAAGTTAACAATTTTTTTTTATCAGTGTAACTACAATAAATCTAGATGTCATCAGACTATAATATGTCAGGACTATAATAGCACCAATTTTCAGTCAAAGAAGACAGTGTGCACATATGCAATTGTCCGTCACTTATTCCTAAAAGATACAGAACTTGGGAATGAATGTTCCTAAGTCCCTAGAACCTAGGAAAGAGCAAAAATTCTGGATCTAAAGAGCCTGGTGCTAGGCTCTAGGCAGGATCCAAACACCTAGCTAACTACAATGGATCTAGGTGTTATTAGGGACTGTAATAGCATCACTTACTATGATCACATTACTACTATTTGATGTTCTGATTAATTAAAACTTGGGAATGAATGTTCCTAAGTCCCTAGAACCTAGGAAAGAGCAAAAATTCTGGATCTAAAGAGCCTGGTGCTAGGCTCTAGGCAGGATCCAAACACCTAGCTAACTACAATGGATCTAGGTGTTATTAAGGACTGTAATAGCACCACTTACTATGATCACATTACTACTATTTGATGTCCTGATTAATTAAAACGGGTCGCAGTATCGATGCGAATTTTCCGAACGTCGTGACGGCTCTGCCATGTGAACGCGAACGTGTCATGGGCGAAAGAGCGAGAGAGACAGTCGAGGGAACAGCGAGAGAGACCGAGGGCGGATCTGAGTCAGCTCTAGAGACCAGCTCGAGTAGCGCCAAGTCAGCGAGTGAATAGCGCTAACTTCTAAACGCGAACTGTCTTACTACCGCTCCGCGTATCTCATATCTATATGTATATATATAATATATATATATATATATATATATCCACCTACATATACAGCCGCGATACGTCGCCGCTCTGCCAACTTGCAATAATATGGCCATTCATAATTTTTATGTCCTCGCCGTGAATGAGGAGTCCCCGCATCCCTTCTGTCCAAATCGCTGTCATCGAACGTTTCTTGGCTCCGAAATGTCTTTCTTTTGTATCGCAAACCAAATATTTTCCTCCGATCCCTCGTATCTTTCAACTATTTTTTTTTTAATTCGAAATAATATTGTAATAGCTCGCGGTATATTATAATATAGCATAGTAATCGTGCATCTTATGATATTTTTATAGTTTCTATATTTTTATAATTTTTTTCAAAATATGACTTTTTGAAACACATAATTGATTGCAAAGTAGTCGATTTGAGGAGGAACGGAACGAAACAGATATAGATACATGTGACACTCTAATCATATCGCGTATTACACAGTGTGTGCTCAGATGAGCAAGATATAATCTAGTTACGTAAGTCATTTACGTAGCATACTCGTCACACTGGCTACTCGATAGCCATCGATTATTATGATTAAATCGACGTATCAGCGTGTCGTATCACACCAATTTCACGAATGCGTCCATCTGTATCTGCGATTAACGAAAAATATTGTAGGTAACGGGTTATTTAAGGCTCGATAAAATCCACTGACGTGTCTTTGTTACAAGAAAACGCAGGAATCTAATTACGACAGAAAAATGTACAATATTAATCCTAGAATGTGCAATATAATTCAATTTAATCCGACCACAAATTTATATTCTGTATTGAATATTTTATGGCAAATCTCTGAGACATCTTGTATTACGACGAGAGAGTCTGATATATCGTATATACAAAATCGCATAAAACAAAATGTCCGTTGGATGCGCTGGTTGATTAAAGAGTTTCTAAAATCTGGATTCTAAGAATTTTTTGTCAGTTAAAAAAGAAAGATCGTTCGAATATACAATGTAATAACTTATCCGCCCATGTCCAGGGATCATCGTACGCGATGATCATCGTCGTAAGTTCAAGTTTAGCGTTGTGTTGTGACACTTTGCGTGTGCTGTTTTGGTGGAGTAACAAATTGTAGGCTTAACCGCGGCATTTCTCGGTTCCTGGATATATACACGCATCACAGACGACGATGAAAATCAGCGCGACAAAAATAGCGCGGCCTGGAGAGTCAAAGAGGATGACGAGTGAGAACAGAATGAGTTGCGAGAGAGCGTTATTTCAATTAAATTGACCGACACAGATTAGCGATATAAATCCCGCATACCGCCGTTCTAAATTTAATGTAACTGCCGCGCAGTTTTTAAAAAAAGACAGAAAAAAAGACACTCGTATATTTATGGCACGACAATTTTTCCAAGCCCAAATTAAACGTCGAGAACCGACTGTCGCCATTTTCGCAGCTTTTTCGTGTCGGCATCAACGCGGATTAATTTAAGGTGTAATGGTCAATGTCAATATTGTGTATTCGCGATCATTTACACGACGGATATTCCAGACGAATACGGATATGCAAAATTGTGGAGAGAATACGGAGATAAGACAGAACGCGGGGAATGTGATAAAAATATAATGGAGAATTTTGCCGTCAGAGATCGATGCCGAAATTTTCACAATTTTGGAATCGTCGAATGATAAATTTATTTTCACGTCCGTCTAATGTCATCGATTTACGGTTTACTTTACCGTTTCCGCAACTTGTGTATTACGTCATCGATACGCGATATAATTATCAAGATCGACGAGCAACTTAATAAGTCGTTCTTAATTGAGAGCTATTTTAAGATAACGCGGATGATTGTACGAGTGTTACACAATTTCAATAAATTTGTGAGAAAATGTTCTCTACTGCGACTTTTTCATGAAAAGCGTAATTTTTCATAAAAACGAACAAAAAACTAAAAATAATTGGGGTGCAATTATAGCCTATCGATATATATTTTACGGAAATGTTGTGAAATACGACGATAAAACATTAAGTTAACTAGCAATTATATTTCTTTTTTTTTTTGTTTCCTGACCGCGTAAATAGAGTGACACTTACTGATAACAGGGCGTTCAATTTTATCTAGCACTTTAACAACACGTGTGTTACGTGTAAAGTGCTTGTAACATAGGCACGTTTTGCACGCGCCGACATTCCTTCTCATATATCTTTGATATTCCTTTTACCTGCACTTACTTGTGTCAACAACACATTCGCCGCGCGAATAGAGGTTTTTTCCTCAAGCCACAGTGTCTCGACGAATTTTATGTACGTCGATAAAAAAAAAGAGATTTATTCCAATATCTACATATATGACAGATAGCAGAAAAAATGATGTTGCATCGGCACTTTTCGAGAAACACTGCGTTGAAACGCGGCGGCAAATGCAGCGAGACGCCGCTATCATGACAAAAACCTTCGTTGTTAGTAAGACAAGATAATTATTCCGCCGAGCGCTCGGCTCTTCGATCATTTAGGCGTGGCAACACATGTTCTCAGTTCAGCGCTCTACCAGCGCGGCGTATATCCACACACGAAGAGAGAGAGAGAGTATATACATACGTACACCTATATGCACCGTGTCCGGACACGTGGTATACGTGAACCTCTCTTGCCTTGTGCCAACGGCTATTCATTTTCGCGATCCTCCCCTTTCCCCTCCGCGAGATTCTTCCTTCCCCCCTACAAATTATTCGATACGCCTTGCGAAAACGGGTTAACGACGCGTCGCGCACACATCGTAATTTCGAATGGCGAAAATTATTTATAACAAGCGTGCACACGCGAGCTTTAAACGCGGATCGCGCAAGCGTGTGACATTAGCCGATCGTAATTTCCGCAAGCGACATCAACGTTGCGTTAGAACCGGGGTTAACTGGGCAAAGTTGCTTTATAATCGCTCTGACAACGTTTCGCTTCGCCCATATCGCTACACAGTAATAAGGACGGTACATTCAGTGAAACCATATATACAGGGTGTCCGGTAATAGTCGCATCAACCGTCGTGTGCAGATTCCTGGGATCATTTGGAGACGATTTTTCCTCAGCAAAAATGTCGAGACACCAATAATTTTCGAGTTATAAGCGATTGAAAATAAAGGGTTTTTCACAAACTAAGCCTTGTGGAAATAAAATAATAATAAATTCACATTCTTCAGTTAATTTTAGGTAGAGTTTACTTTAATAGAATTTTAATTTAAGGCTTAGTTACAAAGATACATGATGGCAAAAATTGAAAACATGCAAAAAATAATGATCTCCCTCGACATTTTCGCTGAGGAAAAATCGTCTCCAAATGATCAGGAATCTGCACACGACGGTTGATGCGACTATTACCGGACACCCTGTATACAGGGTGTTTCTAAATAAGTGCAAAAAACTTTAGGAAATAATTCTTGGTCGAAAATTAAGAGGGGTTTTTATATAAACATATACTCCTTCCTATATCCTTCTCTGAAAAATACACTCCTCCAAAAGGGAAGGTGAAAATTAGGTTTTCAATTTTTTTCTCAATTTTTTGGGACAAGTTAAAATAATGAAACTTGATGAATATTTTCCACTAAATAAAAAGGATATTTATTAATATTTTTTAATCTTCCCGAATCGTTATAAGGGGATGAAACTAACAATCCCTATTCAATTTTTTATTAGAACTTTTTAATCAACCGTGATCATCTAAAAATATGTGTTAGAAAACTTGAACTCTTTTAGAACCTTTTTTATTTTTTTAATTTTTGTCGTAAAATCAATAATTTTCAAGAGAAAAAATATAAGTCTAATTTTCACCTCCCCCTTTGAAGAAGTGTAACTTCTCAGAGAGAGATATAAAAATAGGTATATGTTTATATGAAACCACTCCCCCTTAATTTTCTACAAAGAATCATCTCTTAAAATTTTTCACACTTATATAGAAACACCCTGTACATATATACATATATATATATATATATATATATATATATATATGCGAGGACCAACATATGCACATCACTTAAACGTTTGATCATTAATTACATTTTACTTCCTAACAAGCATCTTTAAATTAAAGCTTCGAATCGAGATTACATTGAGATAAAAACGCGATTCTCGAAATATCATTAACATACAAAGAGATGAGAAGCTCGATAGCAAACTACACACATGTGTACATGTATATCATTTTATTGATAAATAAATTAGTTAATTTTTTAAATTATCAATACAAGAAATTTTAAGAAAGAAAAAATATTTTTGTTATCGGCGTGATGAAATACGTCGTCGGCAAATGTGATTTAGCAGATCGCAGACGGATCTATTGCAAGCCAAGTATAAATAATATCGCGACTGTGCACGTCGATCGTACTTGTGTGCATAAAAAAAAATTTTACAATATTTTTCAGATTTTTTATATTTCTGGTTGCTCACTGGTTTAATTACTTTAGCGCAAAATGAAACAGAAATATCCTGGAGAAAACTGTCTGGCAGAAAATAATATTCGCGAAAACTTGTGCTATATATGCTATATTCTTTATTATTAATTATGCGCTATACGAAATACGTATTAGTTTTATATATTAGTATAGTTAGTATATTATATATTATATATTATATATTATATATTATATATTATATATTAGAGTATATATATAGTTTTACATATTAGTTTTACAAATCATAGAAAGGAACAAAAACCGAATTAAATGTAACGATGTTAACAAAATGGAGTAATTGAAACGCGTTTATACACACTAGAATACGATTCTTTTCGCTAATTTGTGTAATTCATTACCTCGTTGTACAATTAAAGAAATAACACGACACGTCGCGTAAACGTTACAAATACGCAATAAATAATTCTGACCGCGGTCGGAAAAAAAGATTCGTTTCCTATATACGTTCTCGCGTTGTTTTTAAACCGAAACATTAAATGTAGACAGACAATATATACGATGTTTCGCGCACGTGTAGCGCACTATTTATCGCTACAAATTCACTTAACTATTGGATAATTATCGATTGTTTTCCTCATTTGATAACCGTTGAGTAAAATGTGTAATTCTTTACAACGGTATACCGATAAAAAAGAACCAAGATATTTTGGCCCAGAGTGTGAAAACTGAAGTCGAAAAACGTTAACAAAGCGATATCTGACACTATATAACTACTCGATTTATCTAGTCATTTATTACACGTCTTATTATGGTTGCTTATTAACCGTCGACTGCATCGATCTTATCGAACCACCCGCGTCGATCGACGATTTTCTTTTGTACGTGAGATACGACACACGTATCTCACGCGCGATTTGAAATTTCGCGGCCAATCTTAACCCTTCTGTCATAATGAATGGGTAAAGCAATTTTAAATATATTAAAAATGTGTCGGAATATTTTCCGCCCGAAATAAAATACAGAGGAGATCTTAGTACTCGGAAACCTTCTAAAATATAACGGGAATATAACGGGAAAAAATTCGATGCTCAGCAGCTACTATAAAAGAAATTGTCACAGTGCGATGTGTCAAAAACACATAATTGATATCCATTCATTGATAAAAGGCAAATAATTATGAAATTTGTTCTTTTTAGCTGAACTGACTGCACTCAGAGTTTATCTTTTCCCTTTCAACATGGAGTAAAAAAAAATAAACTCTGAACTAGTGCAGCCAGTTCAGCTAAAGAGAACAGACCTATGCACTGACAGAAGGGTTGAGGTACGCACGTGTTCAAGTGTTCAAGTCGAATTTTCGCGCGATCAGTGTCCCACGCGTGTCCCCGCGAAACGACAAAGTCGACACGATCACACAATGGAACTTCGACGAAGAACTATAATATATTCGATCGAGCCGAGCTGTTCTCACCTGTAGATTTGGCGATCCTCGAAAGGAGAACTGTGACATGATGTGTCGGCCGCTCAGGGCCGTGATAGTCAGGCGCCGCTACGCGATCATCGTTTCGAGAGTCCACGGCATTCGCTGAATTCCGTCACTTCCCGACGTTCCCGTCACTTTCGTCGGATCCTCCGTGCGTTTCGCACTCTCTCTCTTTCTCTCTCTCTTCTCACCGTGTCACCCTCGCGAGGGTGCTACTCGCACCGACGACGACGACACTCTCGCGCGTCCCGTTGTCGCGACCCTGTGTTGGTGGTGGTGCTCGACTGCACGCGATTCTGCCGGAATCGCTGGTGGTCCGTTGCCGGCATATGCACACTGTCGGGACACACTATCAACACGCGCGGGAAGAAATTGAAAACAGTCGCGTCAGTTCTCAAATCTTCTTGGTTGGAACTCGGGCGCGTGTCGGACACACACTCGCGGAAGAACAGGCAGAAGGTGACGAACAACTGACCGTAGTATGACGAACAACTGTCGAACGAACACAGTCCGCGTGCACACTCGCCGGGATCACACTCGCGTAGAGCCGAAGGGGGTCACCTCCGGACGCCGGAGGTTCCTCCCGGAGAAAGAGTGCGAGCCGCTGACCGGACGCGCACCACGAGTCGCGCTACCCCTCGGGTAGTCTCGCGGAGGAGGGAACAAAAAAAAAGAAAGGTCGCGGAGGGCACGCGCAGCGCGCGACGCGTGATACTTGTGCACGCGCGCGATGCGGTTAGTCGCGGCGGCTAGTTCACTTGGGTTGATCCGATCGACGCGCCAGCTATGATCGGTCGCGACTATCCTCCGAATCGTCGTTTCTTTTCGATGGAATCCAGTCCTCCGCTCGGCGGATAGGAAGGCGGAGGTATACGTGAGTGCGAGCGAGAGAGCACGGGAGCGCGACGAGAGGGAGCGAAAAGGGTGGACGGAATAGGGGGAATGAGGGACGGGGTGGCGAGGAAGGGGGAACGGGAGGGAGAAGGATAGAGAAATAGAGCGGTAGGTAGGTTGAGAGGGTGTCGGAGGGACACCGCTGAAAAAGGAGAGAAATGACGGAGGAGAGCGAGAAAGGGAGGGAGAGGGGACAGGGGGGGAGAGAGAGAGAGAGAGAGAGAGAGAGAGAGAGAGAGAGAGAGAGAAAGAATGAGTGAGGGAGAGTGGCGAGGATGCGACGCTGAATCACGCGCGCACCGGCCGTCTCTTTTTATCCCCTCGCAGATCCTTCCACGCAGCCGGTCGCTGGACGGCCTGCGCAATCACGCGCTCAGAGAATTCGCGAAAGAACGGCGCGCGCTCGTCTTCTTCTTCTTCTTCTTCTCTCTTCTTCTTCTTCTTCTTCTTCTTCTTCTCGCTCTCGCCGCACCCGCGATGCGCGTACCTGCCGATTCGCCGCGGCAGCTCTCGTGGCGCTACCGATCGCGCGTGCTCCGCGAAAGCGCCAAGTACAAACTGAACGGAGCTGCGTGTTGGCCTCGTGCAACACGCTCGCTGGTCGTTCTCGACACAAGAGCCCGACAGGGACCAGGCCAGTCGTATATGTTATTCCCGCTTCGTCCCTTGTTGTCCCCTTCCTTTCTATCTCTCGCTCTCTTTCTCTTTCACTCCTGGTCTGTAAGACCCCTCCTCTTTTTCCGAGCGATGAACCAACTTGAACCAAGATCCAATCGAGCGTTTTTCTCTATCCGTTATCTATACGTACACTTGGACTGTCACTTGGAGAAGATAACTTGGCCCCACATTCACTCGGACACGGCGACGAACACTGTCCGTTTCAGTTCCCGTAACGCGAGTCCCCCTCGTTCGCGGAAGAACGAAACGTGGCCCCTTGCAAGTTACCCACGAGATTCCGCGAGATGACGGTTGATCGCCGTGTCGTAGGAGGAGGCGATGGGTATAGTGCCGATGGCGCTGGCGGGTAGAATAACGATAGTAACGCGCTAGTGGTGGTGGCCCGATGACGAGGAGAACGGCTCCGACAAGAGAACTCTCTCTCGCCACTGACGGTGGTGGTGGTAGTTGGTGGTGGTAGAGAGTCGTCGCCGTGGTTCTTTTCCTTCCGCGGAAAGGGGAACGATTTTTGCGAGATGGTTTGCCGTCGACGAGACGGGTGGGAGGGTCCAGGTCGACGCGGCGCCCGATCTGGTGGGGGTACCGGCACCACCTCTGCCACACGCTCTCTCGCGGCCGCCGACAATCTCCTTGTCGTACCCTCTCCGCGCGCGCGAATTCATACGCGACCCGTAGCTTCTCTCGTATTAGCGCGTCGTGTGTCGTCGTGCGTTGCACTCTTCTCTTCCCGCGCGCGGATTCCCGTCGTAGGCATTCCCCTACGTGTCTCTCCTCGTCGAACGGAGCGGTTAGCGTCGGCAAACGCGACAATAAAATATAGAGTCGCCCGTGGGGCGCTCGCTGCGTTCTCTCCCTGCGTTCTCCCCTCCCCCTTTGTCACGACGGCGAGTCGGAGTCTCTCTTCCGTCCTTTCCTCTTTCAGTTTTTCGTCTCTCGCTCGTTCGCCCAACGGCCCGAATAGCTCGCCCTCGCTCATGACGCCCCACCGTAGTCACTTTCTTCCCTCTTCGTTCTCGGCTTTCGTTCGCATGGAGGGGATGGGTTGAATGGGACGGACGGGGGACGCGACCGGCGGAGATGCTGCCACGCTCCGATATGTGGTGGTGGTGGGGCGAGAAGAGTGAGCGGTTGGCAGAGGGGACGAACGCAAAAGGGGGGACCCACGGGGGCAATGGGTGGGTGGGTGGGTGGTTTGGGAGGCACGGAGGCAGAAACTACACGACAATTTTAGTTCGATAGATCCCGAAGTTTAGCCTCGGCGGCGCTGCTTTACTTGCCGCTGACTTCTTCTCGGTAGTTTGTTCGTTGCCCTCTCTCCCGTCGACTGATTCTCCACCACCTCGGACACGACCGCACACTCCGATCCGTGTCTCCCACCATCGGACCCCACCGTCTCGTCGTCGTCTTCTTTCTTTCTCTTTCTTACTGCCACCTCCTTCTCATCCTCCTCCTCCTCCTTCATCACGCTAGGACAAGATCGCCGACTACTTCATGCCTCTTCCTGCTTCGTGCTCGGCGTTACCTCCGATGCCGCGCACTCTTCCTTATTCCACGCACTACGCGACACTTGACTACGCCAACTCACCGTTTCTCTCTCTCTCTCTCTCTCTCTTTCCTCCTTCGGTGTCTCTACATCTTCTTTTTCCCTTACCTCTGCGTCCTCATTCGTCTGTCTCTCTCATTTTCACCCATGCGTCGTTCGTGGTCTCGTTTCCATCTCGTCCGTCTCTCTTGCACGCATTTACATCACGCGAAATGTACGATCGTCACTCCGGGACGAGCGTATTACACGGACGCGTTTACGCCGCGTACTACGCTCGTTCCGACAGTTTAACATAACAATGTCGCATGAACATTTCGTCGCACGCGCCCCGAGCGTCAATCATCTCGTCAGAGTCTATAACGTTTGTGGACTTCATTCTACAGCTTCGTGTCATTACTTCTACTCGAATTGATCGACAAACAAATCGAATAGTTTTTTTCACAATTCCGCTATTTAGTTGGATTTATATCCGAACAAAAGATAACGGTGCAATGATGATAAGTTGTCCAAACTAGCTCGCAGGACGCCAGCGTGTGGTAATCGCGGCAAAGACGATAAGAATCTCGACCGCGAGGGTCGTCTCGCGATGATGTTTTGCGCAGTTCTTTCAAAGAAACTCGCCTCCTCGCACGTACTTGTCGCCATCCTGGCGTGACCGCCGTCGAAAGGGGCGGATAGGGGCGGTTGAAGGTGGCGGGTTTCGGTGCGGAAGTATATCCCGTTGTCCACGCTGGTGGGGGATCATTCCCGGAGGAGACGGGGACGAGGGGGAAGGCAGAAAGGTGCACCTGGAAGAGAAAAAGAGACGCACCGACGTATTTTTCGCCAACTGATCGACGATCCGCGCATACACGCTCACCTGGCGGCAACCGGATAACTTCGCGGCAAATACACACATACACATACATACACGAACACATATACACACATACACATGCATACCGGAAAGTTAGTGTATTGGTGAGCCGGCGCGGCGGGTGAGAGACGTCGGATAAATTGTCCCCTTCCACACTTCTTTCGCCTCCCCTCTAACGTTGCCGCGGTGGGTGCGGAGCTCGGCTTTTTTCCCCTCCGTGGGCGCGGACTAACCTCGCCCCGCCTCCTCCGGTCTCTTCTTCGCTCTCGTCTCTCTCTTTCCTCCCTTTCGATGGGTTGTGTTTGTCGGCGAGAGTGACTACCACTGAAACTCGTGACGCCGTCGCCTCTCTCTTTTCGTCGTCATCTCCCGACCGAACGTGCCACGGCACGCCGAGCCGCTACCTCGCGCTCTCGCGCGCCGACAGAGCGACGGAGGTGTTCGTCGACGAGGGAGCGAGATCGAGCCGACGACGCGACGGACTCGGTGGAACCCGGGGCGCGACCGGGAGCGAGGAAGAACGATAAAGGGCCGGCGGGTGGGTCGACAAGGAGGCGGGGGGATCGGGGGGACCAGGTGGGGGGGAGGGGTGCAGAACCGAGATGTGAAACATTAGTGTACCGTTTGTTAACACCGCGGTCTACACACAATCGCGCGCAAACTCTCCCTCTCCGGCCTTCACCTTCCCCTTCGTCTTCCCCTTCGTCTTCGCCTCTCTCGCGCTTTCTTTAAGAGGGCGTTGCTGCTCGCGTGTGAGCGCCTTCCTTCTTTGCGAGTGCATCGCGTAGGAAGTCTCTCTCCAAGTCGTTTTCTCTCTTTCTCTCTCTCCCTTCGCCCTTCAATCTCCACCTTACTGTTATCTCACCCCTTTGTTCGTTCGTCTGTTCGATGCCGATTTTCTGCGAATGCAACGGCGAATTTGTCGACGTGTACAGAGAACGTCTCGACAAAGTAGTCGCTTGAAACTGCAACACCGAGATCTAAGCTGTCTCTCGTAACCGATATTGGATTTTGTGCTTGCACATGTGCTGATCATCGAAACGTCTTCGATTTTGGGATGATATTTGGTGGTGACGACAGAGGATGCAGCACGACGATAACCGTTTGTCCTATAATAATGTCATCATCATCATGTCAAGCTTATTGACGATAAATCAAGATAATAATATCAATGTTGCAGGAATCCCCATCTTCTCCGACGATAAAGAGTGAATTAGAGTGATGTAATAACTCCGACAAGTGCTGCGCGTTTTGTGACAGCAAGTTATCTGTCAAGTGATTCGCAATTATGAGAACTTCAATTCTGTACGAGATTCTGTTACTTCGATAGATTCTTGGAAAAGTGTCCCGAGCATTAATTCATGCTTTTGTCGAAACAGGGTGTCTAGTAAAATTTGGAAATAAAATTAAGGAAATTAAGGACATTTCAAGAACATTTGCACAATCTTCCAATAATATGATCAAGATATACAAGGAACCGAAAACTTAATTTTTTTATCAAGTCGATATAAATTGCATTTTTTATCAAGTTGATATAAATTGCACGTTAATGAAAATTAACATATGCATTACTAATATTCGATACAATATTCTCTTATATTTGAACGCTTAAAATCTATAAATAACTTATGTGTAACACAGATTTTTGGACTCCGTAAAAAAAAATACATTGTATTATTTACGAAGTAAGATGAAATATTTTTTACTCGAATAGTCTCAACTGACTCTTTTAGCTGAATGTTTAGATGTAACGAAAAAAAATCAAGGATCTACGAAAAATTCAAGTACATTTCCATTTTTAAGGATTTTTAAAGGACAAACAAAATTCCAGAACATTTCAAGGACTTCAAGGGATTTCAAGGACGGCTAGATACCCTGCGAGATTTCTTCTTCTGTTTTGAAAAGTAATTGAACATATTTAAGGTTTCTTTTAAGCATTTTTGTCATTATGTGTGTGTCTATGTATGCGTGTCATTATAATTAATTTAATTTGAAACTTGTCAATCATGATATGTGTTGCTCATTCAATTTTATAAGTAGAGATATTTTTATATAAGTACAGATATTTTTTTTATATTTAAAACATTCAATAAGATTTGTAAAGGAATATTTAGTGATATAATTAACAGTTTTAAATTGATCGTCAATCTACATTAAAGGGAATAGGCATGAATTCAATTCTAATATATCAATATTTTCGACATACATACGCACACACATACAAATTCGAGAGAAACCACTATATACAGATGTCAGATTATACGTACAAAAGACTCGCCGGTTAAACAACATCGCCAAAAGGCTCATAATTCGCGCGATATAGACGTTAAGTGGTACGTTTGACAATTTGCCAGAGTAGAATGTTAGATCGCGATGTGGATCAACGATGCGTATCGGCGATGCACGCGAATGTGTAAAACACACTACGACACGTCGTACCATAGATGACACGATACACGCGTGTAAAATGGACGGGTTCTCCCCTGCACCCTTTCCCTATCCTTCTCCTCCGTTTCCGTCTCACACGCGAATCGAGTCGGCAAAGCGCAAGTTGTATGAAAAAAAAAAGCTGTCAGTCCTGACGATAACCTGCAATTATGGATCGCTCGCGCGCAATAAGTGAAAAGTGTGTGCACGTAATACCGAAACAAAAGAGACTCGTCGTGTTCGACGTCGCGCGAGCAAACCGCGTTGCGTTTCGCGACTCGCAATTATTCGCACGGAACATCATCGTGTATTATAGATATGTTAATGCTCAACTGACGATGGCGCGAAAGCGATTTCCCCTTTCGAAGAGGGGAAAACAGATGCACGCCTTGTTACAATTTTACAATACACATGCGACGGATATCCATCGCTATTCCCTTTATTCCCTCCCGATCCTTTAGGGCGATAGGTAATAAAGGGCTGCGAAAATAAAGACAGACTGATTATCAGCCATCCAATCCAATTACAATTATGCGTTTAACGTGTAAACACACCATCAATCGTACGAAATACATAGATAGATATAAATACTCCTCCTCTGTCTTTCCCTGCTTTACGTCCTTTGATGCACATACGTAGCTATTTTTTATAATTGAATATTTGTACCTGAGTGCTAAAAATAAAAATGTCTTTTCCATTATTAACATATAAATACCTGTACATAAGATCTCTAACGCGGACTCTACTTCAGAAGATAAATCACAAGATTCGATCGGGCTAATCATGGTTCTAAGAAATCCTAGAGAGTTCAATATTCTCTTATTATACAGACGTCATACAGGACGACGATCCAAAATGCTCGGCGACCAGTCACGGGCAAGGTCGTTGAAACTGTTGGACAGGTGGCAGCACGACTCGACACAAAGGACGGTTATAGACCGTCCTGGTTGGTATCCGCGACGGAGCAAGAAAAGTGGGGAGCTAGTGTGTTATACTAGAGATTCCCTAATGGAGGGAAGGGGGTGTCGCGTCGTGGCCATTCGGCGGCGGCCACCCCTCCGGTTTCCCTGCTCCCTCACGAGAGGCGGAGGGGAGATCCTCTCGACGGTGTGTGCAGCAACGGTTGTCACCGTGTTGAATTACCCGCAAGGGGATTCTACGAGCGAGACGATTCTAATGCCCGGTGCAACAAGGAAAGAATCACGGACGGGTTCATTCCGTTCTCCGGCAGAGTGCGCGCACGTTATATTTTGCATTAATTCTTTCTGGTTGAAAAAAAAATAGATTTTTCACGTCGGTTAAGAAACATAAACTGTGAAACTTCCGACCTTTCTTGTAGCCTACGATTGAAGCTCTTATGTCGTGCTATATTGACAAATATGCGAATACTTTGGATTTCTTTTGTATTCCATATCCAGTCGATTATCTGCGATTGTTGGGAAAATGGAGAACAGACGATGCTAACTATATTACTTACTGAAAAAATTCTATCAATCGATATATTTTACACGTATTTTATATTTTTTCTTGATGTGTATAATTTTATATAAATAATGGTACGTTGGGCTCCTAGAGAAACGCTCTGCTCAAGTCGAGCAAAAGATTAATGTTGCTTTTCATGACACGGGACTGTTTCGTTGTAATGAAACGGTGGTTAACACAAGGTTTTCCCGGCCTGACACAATGACTCTCCGGATAAACTTTTATTAAGACCACTCGTCTAGTGTAATAGCACGCTGAGCAGACCTACCGCGCGGCTCCACCTCATAAATCAAGAACGTTGCTGATGGTGTTGAGACACGGGAGAGAAGCCCGTTGGAGCAAGGCGAGGAGTACTACTTACAGAGTAAAGTGGATAGAAGAGGCTAGTATAAACTTAAGTGATTAATCTCGCGCGAATTGATAACGCTCCCCTCGCTCTCTCTCGTACACCCTCTCTCGCGCGCCCTCCCATAAATTACATTATAAGGAGCCGCAGTATAATTAATACGCCACTCACGCGGCGTAAGCCTGCCTCCGTTACGACAGGTTGAACCGCGATACTTCCGCGCGCGCCATTGTGTGTGCATGTGATACAAAGATACAAAAACTTGCATTACAAACAATGCGAGATGTTTGTCCGCTATAAGACTTGATTCTTTATACTCTAATAATAAGTCGCTCACTTAATTTAGGATTTAGATGTAGGACAAAAATAGTATACACACACACACACACACACACACACACACACACACATATATATATATAGATACTATTGTTATACATACACATATAGCATAATTTCTTACATATAGTATTTTATATAATAAAAATATTTCAATATCCGTGTACATACAATATATGTGCAGAATGTTTCAAGATTAAATAACTTAAAATATAAACTCAGAATTCCAAAATAAGTAAGAAAATTTAGAAATGTTTTCACAAACGCCTTGTTCAAAAGATATTGATATTTAAATATCTTTAAATATATAATATAGGATTTTATGAAAGTATTATCAGATTATAATAAAAAAATTTAATATAGTGTTTATTTTATCAAATTATACATAATATTAAAATTATTTTATTATTAGAAAAAAATAAAAATTCTAAAATAATTATGAATTTTGTTCAAAATGACGGTCTTAAATACGAAGACAAGCTTGGCTCTTTCTTTCATAACATCAGTGACAGAGTTTAAATCGCTACAATTGTTTGCATAATTTTTCTTCGTAAAAATTAAACAGCAACGCAACATTAGCATTTCTAATACAATAACCATACATTAATATACGGCGTAAATGAATGTTTAGTTCGCTCTCTTTTTTTTTCTCACAAAAACATTGAACAAATTGAGAAATATTTTTCAGTGATATACATATAGTGTTTGTATATGATTATTGTAACATTTTATTGTTTGTATAAACATTGATGTTGTACACAATTGTGTATACAATTACGGAAACAAAATTCATATTAATATACATATAATTTTATTTTAATTGTAACTTTCTGGAGGGGAGTTTATTTTAAGATTCTAAATTCATATTTTACGTTAAGACGTTTAATTCTGAAACCCCATATACATATTAAAACAGTATTTAATGTAATAATATTATATGTAAAAGAATACTCTTTATTTAAACATGAGAAATAACGACATTATATATACATATATATATATATGTATATATGTATATATATATATATATATATATTATTATCATCGATATTTACACGAATGTTTCTATGTGCACACATTTGTGCGTATAACATTCGATAAGATCAATCTATACGAATGACAGGCATTATAATCGCTCAAAGTATGTATCAGCAATCATCGGCCGTTATCACCGACGAACAGAGTGCTCGTCCATGTTTCGAAGTAGATCAAACACCGAGTAGACAGATAGATACGCGATATCTTCAAAGGATTTCGGCCGACGCTTTGTTGACGTATCCGCAATAATCGTGAAATCTGGCACGGGCAAACATCGCAAAGCGAAACATCCTAATATCAGCGCCGCATTAATTACATTACCCAACTTCAATATCAGATGGGATCCGAAGATCAAAAGACCAAGGTCTCCGATTCTATAAATATCTCGATGGGATGTAAAAAAAATGTAAAATTGTAAAGATTCGCAGATAACACAGACATACATGAGTATACTTACAAATTTTTGTCGATTACTAGAATCACTTACTGATTCGCAAGTGCATGCACGTCCGTCATTACATCGCAGCTTTCGCGAGAGAGCGTCGAGTTAAAAAAAAAAGAAAAAAGAAATTAGCAACCGAGTCTTCGACATTAATGGTCGATGTTCCGAGATATCCATAGCCGGCGCCATCATGGCCGATCTCGGAGAAGGATCCGAAGGATGCACCTTGTCGAGCGGCAACATGAAAGATTTACCGCGGTGGACGTCGTAGTTAGATCCACCCATGTGAGTTTCAGCCATGTATGTCCGCCGTTCATGTAAGTGTGCGCGTGTATCCGTGTGTGCGAGAGAGACCCGTAAAAAGCATCGTAGTTAGATCCAATGTGATGAATATGTGACGCCGCGCTCCTCTAACCTGTATGCGAGAACCCTAAAGAGAGAACTACATTTAGATGAGAGAGCGGCGGTTCTTCTACAAAAAAAAAAAAAAAGAGAGGAAGAAGAAGGGAGGAATGCTGCCGCCATTCATTAATTAAACGAAGCGCGAGATTTCCAACCCTCTCCAACGGCTCATCCTCTTATTCGTCGCTCCTCAGCTTGTCTTTGTGCAGGCCGGTCCTCAATCCTGCGGACAATGATCTGAAGAAGCCGCCTCCGACGATCGTCCGTTGAAGAAGAAAGTCGATCAACCGTTTCGTAAAGTCGTCAAAGTGTCGACTCTCGTCGTGTTCCAATCGAGAAGCGAAGGGTTGTTGCGCAAGAAAGACGACGGTCTCATAGAGATTTTTCCCTGATAAAATACAAAAATTGATTATCTCTTCACTTTTTTCCTCTATCCTAATTTCTGATATAATATTTAATATTATTAATAAATATTTAATATCAGAATTTCATAATTTACGAATAAAATTTTACTATAAATATTATTATTAATACAGTGAGCTACTTCGCGATGGAAACATAAAATGCGAGATCATCGCACGCGACAGTATCGAAATAACAATTCATCATTTGTTGTAGACAGGTACGATTTTCTTTCGAATTTGTTTGATCCACCCAGCTGATGGATTGTGATTGAAAGACCGATCGACGAATTTACGCGGGCGTGTCAATCAATCGCGATTGTTTCATGCGTGTCATCGAAACAAAGCGAGTCATGCGTTAATGATCGCTTCGTCTCGTTCGTAGATTGTTATATTGTTTCGCGTTAAGTTAATATACTTGGTCCAAAAATGTCACTCTTTAGATCTATCAATCGAACTTGTATATTTTTTAAATTTTGTATATTTGCGATAAGTCTAAACCTTTTATTATCTGAATTGAAATTTTGCTTTTATTTTCAATCTCAATTTTCTTATATTTATGGACATCCTGAAAGATGTCGATAAGTTTCATTTATATAGAATTATTGAGCTCCTATTTTATGCTTTAAATTTTAAATAAACAGTGAACGAATAGTGTCCCACTTAGAGATTTAAAAAAGAAGAGCTTTCTGCAAAAAGATAAATAGATTATAATTATTATTTTATTATTTAGATAGTTATATATTTAGTAATATTATAGAAAGTTAAATGTTATTTAGTAATATAAAATAAAATAAAAATTAATATTAATGATTTAGTTAATAAAATTTTTATAGATTAAGTTTCAAAAGAGGATGATTATTTAAAAGAGTGACTGCTTAAATGTCAAAACATAGATGTTGGATTGAAAATTAAAGTCTAAAGTAAAAGAAAAATTTCGATTCAGGATCTTATTGACATTTTGGTACAAAAATGCGTAGCACGTCTCCAGGTATACTGTTACAAGAAAAGGAAATAACAACGAGGTTACATAATCAGCGACTCGATTACCGCAACTGGTGGTTTAAGGGAAGCGATAAGCTTCCTTCAAACACAGTTATGCATACACTAATTATTGAACATAAGCCCTTATCTGGAAACGTGTATCATGTATGGAATGCTATCATGTACGGAAATTAGCACTAGTGCGGGCGCGTGTGTTTTGTTCGTTACAAAGTCGACATTGGCAGAGTCGCGCTTTTTGCCAGAAGAAGACGTTGCATTTAAATTCGACAAATGTCGCATCAATTTCTATTATCGACAAAACAATATACGTTTTGCAACGCACTTGCTTTTTTTCCGTCCTACACTAAACACGTATAGAGCACATCATCAGATTCTCTGGTCAATCTGATCATTTTTTGCATGTTCCCAATTTGCCATCATGTATCTTTGTAATTAAGCCTTAAGTTAAAATTCTATTAAAGTAAACTGCATCTGAAACTAACTGAAGGTTGTATAATTTTGTCAATATTTTTAACTCCAAAGTTTAGTTTGCGAGAAGCCCTTCTTTTTCAATCATTTATAACTTGCAAATTATTGGTGCCTCGACATTTTCACTCAGGAAAACTCGTATTTAAATTGGCCAGAGAATTTGATGGTGTGTTCCATGTATGTTTTTTCAGTTACACCCTGTATATCTTTTTTTACGTGTGTGTGTATTATTTAATAAGGAATCTGAACATAATTTTACATTTTTTTTCTTCTGTTATTCGGCAAGGACGAAGAAACATCGCTCGCCCTTTGAATGTAATTAAAAGACGCAATTTACATAATATGCAAAGTATACTTCATAGGAAAGCGATGATTACGCGGCGAGACTGTACTTCCACAACACAACATATCGGCGGCATCTCCGCGATCTTGCCAAATATCCGAAGCAATTAAACACGTTCATTGTGCGCGGTATCGATCTGCATCAGGTGGTGTGCGGGTTCTGACAAGCAGGTGCCCCCCTTGTCACCCCTCGCTCCCCCTATCGTTCCCGCCATTAAACGGCAATTATAGATAATTGCGCGAGTTTGCATCCGTCTGATAACAAAGTAACTATTGTTTCCTGTTGAGTCGCGTTATATGTATATAGAAGGCCGGCAAAAGACTTATTTTTAATATTCATACGCAAAAACACGGCGTGTCGAGAGAGACCGATTCCGATCGATCGCGATCTTTTGAGAGAAAAGCTTAGCACAGTTTGATATCTCGGTAATCTCCGGTGCTCCAAATGGATATACATATTTATGAAGCGGATTTTAAAACCATTATCATCATCCTCATCATCGTGCAATATTATTTTTTCGCCATCACCTGATATACATATGCGCTCATCGTTGAGAAAATAGATACGATATTGTGTAGCGGGTCAAGTTGTAATTATAAAATGCCGCCGCTCGAACTATTAATTTTTTTTTGCTAACGAATTTTGAGGATCTACATTGTACATTTTAATACGAGTCAAAACATTCTCCTTTAAATCTATGAATAGGAAACTTCGTTTACTATTTATACTTGGGAGAAAAGTTACATACAAGTTCAATTTCTGTATAAATTTAATATATCGAAATCATTTGGAACTCATAAACATGAGAAAATTGAGGTTGAAAATAGCAAACTTTCGACTCGGGAGTTTTCAAAAGTACTAAATTGTGTAAAAGATTTAAAAAATATAATATAAATATAAGAAAACTATTTAGCTATAAGATTTATTTTTTAAATTTTCTTTTGGGAAATATTCTTTTATCGTACATATGTATTGTGTGTTGTTTGTTTTTCTTCAATAAAATATTTTGAAATTAATCAAAGTTGTATAAGATGAAGTTTATTGAAATTCGCATAATCACTGGAAAATCATAATGGGAATCCGAATGAAAATTTTCTTTCTATTTTCAACTTCAATTTTCTTACATTTATGGATTTCGACGAGTTTAATTTATATAGAAATTTATTGAGCTTTTTCGATTTTGCACCTCCAATAAGCAATAAACGAACAGTTTTCTCGCTTAGAGAGGTTTAAAAGAGGAGCTTTCGATAATATTATAAATTAAATATTGTTTCAAAAAAGTGATCTCTCTCTCTGACTGTGCTTAAAGTATTGAAATAAAAATGTTAGATTGAAGACTGAGATTGAACGTAGGAGAAAATAATTCCTACTCGTAGCGAATAACCAGAGTGTTGATAACCGAATTCATGCGATAAAAGCGTCAATACTCCCCCGTGAGATAGCACTACCCCATGACGAAACGATATAGCTTCACCACTCCCCAGTCGCCGCAGAGAGGCATGGTTTCTCTCAGGTGAGTTTTTCTCACCTGGTGCACCACCGAGGGATTCGTCCAACCAGGTCGCGCCGATGGTCGGGCCCATAGGCCAATCCCCGCTGATAATCAGTGGTCCAGAGCCACAGCCTCTTCTCTTCCTATCTCGCTCCCCTTCCCTCTTCCTCTCTCGACTATTCCCGACCTCTCTCACCCCCTTTCCTCTCTTCGTCTCCTTGTCTCTCTCTCTCCTCAGATGGGATTCTCCTGGTATCCTCTTCTTCTCCCTCGCGTTACCTCATTAGTGTCTCCTACTCCTTCGACGAGACGCTGTATTCTGGTCCTTATATCAACGACGCTAAGGAAAAGGGAGAGAAACTCCTTCCCTCCCTATAGCCCCTGCGCCGAAGTAACGCCCCTTTCTGATACCTGGTCATGTTTCATTATTTTCCCCTGGAATCATTAAGGCAAGCCGAGTCATCTCCCTCCTAAGAGAGGCGCAGACTGGACTCCCATCGGCCCACCTCCGTGTCGCGGAGGAGATTAAACGCACACCACTATAGAGCACGCACGCATTAACATCCTCCGTCCTCCTCCTATGTGTCTTTGGTTTGTTTACTCCGTCCTTATCGTCGATCCTTTTTTTCGATCCAGTGCTTCCTCCTACCTCTCGTGATGCGTTTCTCTCTCTTTCTCGATCTGTCTCTTTCGCGTCTGGTCCATCTCTCCGCCCTCTCTCGCGCTCTCCCCTTTCCTCTCTCAACCCCTTTGTAATTCGCCACTGATCCTTTCCCTCTTCCCTCTGCCTCTCTCTCTCTCTCTCACTCTCGGTGGCTCTTTTTAATTCCATATGGCGCAGTACGGTGCTGCCACCTATTACTTACGTGAACTAAGCGTTTTTATACGCATGCACTTGCACCGAGTGGTGATTGCGATTTTATGATGGCTGCGATTGTGACCGGCAACTCTGGGAATATAAATGTTATGAGCCCGCACGTCGCGATACACGTCTATTGTATCGAGAGAGAATTCGTGCGGATACGCAATTTCAGTCACTTCACCAACTATTAGTCGCTTAAAAAAATCACGATGATCAGTCATACATCGATCAAAGTAACAAGCGATGAAGAAAATTTAAAAAATTTAAATTTTATTAAAATTCTTAATTCTATCAAAATTAAATTTTCTTTATTACTGTAATAGATGCTGCAACAAGCAAACGTAATTGCAATAAATCACCGCAGTCAGGAACACGATTTAAACAGCCTGTTTCAAGATTGCGATACATTGCGATACATCATATCGCGCGATAAATGTCAAGCGGAAAAAAGAATTCGGTTTCTAAATCTTCCCTCTCATTTTTTTCGCGCATTCTTCGTCGACTTTAATTGACAAGCGCGTAAAACGGCGAGATATGAGATTATTAACTCGAAGCGAAATATTATAGTTTGCGCGTTAGGATAGGTGCCGACAGGTACATGTGTTTATATATGTATATATGTATGTATGTGCGCGAGGTATAAAAATATATCATATAATTCAATCATATATCAAGCTCGCCGTAGGTTGCCATTTCACTGATAATAAATGCCAAAGCAGCCATTATGCTCTTAGCGATAAATGCCACCTTCCCCAACGCTTCTCTTATCAGCAATAAATTACTATGAGTGTACACGGCTGAGATTACCGCGACTGAGATCCAACGATATCGCCACGTTAATGAGCAATGACTCTCGCCTCTCGTCGACGTGTTCGCTTCTCACATACATTGTACGTAGCTAGTACGTAAAGAAGACGAAGCGCGAGTTAAACGCGAGATTTAAATAATCGCGCTATATTAAAGAAGAATCTCATATTCATCAAATATCTGGAAATATCTGAGTCGGAGGAGTGATGCCCCCAAAATGCCTCTTAAAAATTTTTGAATAAAAAAAATTTTATCGAGTAATGTATTATTGGAAAGGTTTTCAAGAGTAGATCATTATTTGCAAATAAACTATTGCGTCTAGTTTTCGAGATATCGTGGATTCAGTTATAAGTTGCCTAATTTACAAACTTATAAATAGTAAACATTGTTTGCCTGAAATATATATACAAAAACAATAATAATAACATTTTTGTAATGTTATTATTAATTTTATAATAGTTGGTACGAGTATTTCTTTAATTCATCATTACACAAATGATGTAAATTATTATGATGCAACAATTAATAATATAAATCCGGTCGAAAAATTGTATTTTATCCAGGGTTTGAAAAAACCCGGGTTTTTTTTAAAAAGCCCAGCCCAGTGGGTTTTTTGGGGTTTATTGGGTTTTATTGGGTTTTATTGAGTTTTTTGGGATTTTGTTGGGTTTTTTAATTTTTTTAATTTAATTTTTTAATTTAATTTGCTAATGATTAAGAAAATTGGCTATTTAATTGGCACAATTCCTTATTATGAATTAATTTTTATTTAATTTTTTTTATTTATTAATGTAATAGACCTTCTATTACATTAATAAATAAGAAAAATTAAATAAAAATTAATTAATATTAAATACTTCATTTATAATATTATTAAATTTTTAGCATTTTTGGATGGGTTTTATAAATGGGTTTTTAAGTAAGTTTTTTAAAGTGGGTTTAACCCAATAAAACCCGGTGGGTTTTATTGGGTTGGGCCCACTTAGTCAAACCCTGATTTTATCAGTAAACAGAAATAGCATAAAAAAAATACAGTAATGTTAATTTCCTTATTACTCTTGAATGGATTTTAGTCATGAAATAATCAACTTTTACTATTTTATAGATTCAAAACGGTTCGTGATAACATGATAAAAATCTATATTTGTAATCAGTAAAAAAATTGGTTTACTCTGATATTTTTTTCACATTTTGTTTATTTCTGCTGAAAAAAGGGATTTTCTGGGCGTCACTTTTTGGCTCCTATTTTCAACATCTTAATTTTTTCACGTTTATAAATTCCAAATAATTTCGATAGGTTTTATTTATACAGGAATTGGGCTTCTATTCTATATCTCAAATGGAAAATAAACAAGTAGGTTTTACCATTCAAATTTGAAAAAGAAACTTTCGGGAAAACTATAGATTAAATAGTTTCAACAAAGAATAATATCTGACTGCAACTGTAAAAGGATAAGATAATAAAGAATAAAATATAAGTAAAAAAGTAAAGAGATGTTAGAATTGAAAATTGGAGAAGAAAATTTCGACTCGGGTTGTTATTCATTTATCATCATTCAAAGATGTTAATCAAACTTTTCTCACTACGTGATTTCATGATACATGAGTGACGCCGCTCTCTTTTCACTCTCGCTTTATAGGAGGAAAAAAGTCGCAAAATTAATTTAAAGATTTTTAATATGGCACGGATGTGATGTATGTATACACATTGCGATATTTCGCCGCAGATTGCGCACACGAGCGCAATAGTGCCGGTCGACAAATCGCAATATTACGTGCAGAAAACTGCGGTGCTGCCGCAAATAATTATAGCGGACGGAGGAGCCGCCGAAAGGTGCAAAGTGTCATTAGGTCATTACCGCGTAATGTCGCGATGCGATCTCATATATAGCATTGTAGCCAGGCTTTTAAAGCCGGTCGTTTGCGCGATTATGAGCGTTCGTGTCGAGAGCGCTTAGGACACACGAAATCGTCAAATTTTTATTTTATTTTTTTTCCTCTTTGCTTTCATCACGCGTCCACTTGGATTGTACCAATTGGTACGAGAAAAGGACTTGATTGAGCAATGACTCTGACTACCTGCATTCTCGCAACAAAGCACGAGTTCTTCAGTTCGAAAACTCTATAAGTCCTGCGAACTTTATAAGTAATACATAGCAAATTGCTCACATTGGAATAAATAAATAAATCCAGCGTGCAACTTGGCAAGGATATTGCAAGTTAAGCTTTGGAGGTCAATCGCAACTCAGCGACTGTATCTTACTCTATACAGATCCAATAATAATAATCAATTTCGTGAAAAGGTATGAGTTGAACCGAATAGAAAACCTACCTACCTCTACCATTTTGCAATCTTCATAATAATTAATGAGAAATTAATTAAAAAAGATTGACGCGAGTATAAGCGAACAGAGACAACCCAATGTTAGGCGGTTACTAGACAAACCGATCTTTTTTAATTAATTTCTCATCAATTATTGCGAGCATCGCAAAATGATACAGGACTTTTCTACTCGATTTAACCCTATGCAAATATAATGGCAAATAAAAAGGAATCGACTCGGATACTATGTTATTAGCGAAATCGTCCGTTCGCTCTTCGAGAGTGTCTCGATGATCAGATATAGATCCCGACGGATTGGGATGGTGCTTTCCCTCCTCTGTATCCGACGGCGCTTCGTAGAAATCACCATCGACGCACCAGGTAATCACTTGCGCGATAATTATTCTGATAGACGTGGGCGCGTAAACAGGTCAAACAACGTGCGACAGCATTAAGAGTGAGATAGATCGAGGCCCGATTGTGCACTCTTGAATGGCTGCTTAAACAGATTTCTTCTCATTAACATTTCGTTAATTATTATATTATTTTCGATTTATCATTATTTTTCAATTTAACATTAATTTTAATATATAATATATAATAATTAATAATTTATATAATAATTAATATATTATATAATAATTAATATATAATATATAATAATTAATATAATATATAATAATTTGATATAATTTTAATTATTAAAGAAAGAGAACGTTATTCTTCATAACATTCTTAAATCGATACGAAAAAAATATAAGATAAAAAATATTAAAAAATAAAAATATAAAAATATAAAAAATAAGTTGCTTTGTTGATGTGTCGCGTATACATCTTTCTATCATATCGAGAAGAGAGTATTCCGAGAAAAAGTCGAGGAACGAGGAACACGAAGATGAATTCCCGCTCCTCTTTTTCGCACACGATGAGATTTGACCGAAATTCGCGCCCTGGCGTCAACTCCCTCAAGAGTTTAGCCTCTCTTTCCTCCTCTTTCCCTCGAACGCGACACGCGCACCAGCCTCCGATTTCTTCTTACAAACTGCCTTACGCTCCGTTTCCGCGCGACGTTATGTTCCGTCGAAGAACGGGAGTTTCCGTCGCGCGCAGCAGCCGGCTCTTTACTTCGCTTCTTTTCCTCGCGAGCACAAAGTTCAAGACAAGTTTTACCTTTGTTGTACGACGTATACGTCTACGTGTAAGCGTGCTCGCGCTGTCGAAACAGCGTATTGTACAGTTTGTACGAGCGTTTGAAGTTTTGAGGATACATCTCGCGCATATACATATCTACACATGCACGGAATGCATTCGTGAGAGAGATTCGTCCTGATATTATTATGCGCCGTCGAGCGCGAGTTGCGATTCTTTTCCCGATGATTCACGATGCCTACGAAACGATACTTCAATATTTTTGAACGTTCTTTCTCCGATGATCGATGATTAAACTAGTTTACAAAAAATATTTTTTTTATTATTATTTTAAACTAAATAAGGTGTTTCTTATAGATTTTTGGATGCTGAAAATAATGTCGCTAGCCAATTTTCATTAGCACGTTATTAGGTTTCCGAAATAATTGAGGTTTAATATGCAAAAAATGGCTTTGAAAAATGGCATATTTGAGATTTTTTTAATAAAAAAGGTTAACATTATCTGGAAATTCTAATCAGATGTCATGAATGTATTGTTCATCTCCTATAAAATGCATTTTTTTATTTCGATATCTTACATTTTATGTTATGAAAAATTAAAGCTGGGAACTATTTCTCATAATAAGGAATGCCCCTTATGAGATCTCAATTTTTAATTTAACATTTATTTTGATACTTTTAGCAGTCTTATTATTTCTTTTTTTAAAACTATTTAACTTTTTCTTTCTATATATATTATATACATATGTATATATATGTATACAAAACTGTTCCTTTGTGTTTAATTTGAAATACAAAATAGAAGCTAAATTCCTAGATTAAATTCATTGAGATCCTTTAAAATTGAGCCCTTAAAATTGAAAACGTAATTAAAGTCGAAAATAACGTATTTCGAATTTTTTTCTCTGATTACAATTTTTGTTAAAAATTCAAGTCGAATTGTTACGTCGGCTTCATTCCGAGTTTCACCTGCTGTAAATATTATAGGTCTCAAAGTTACTTTGCGACGAAAACTTGAAGTAATAATGCTTTCTCTCTTGTATACAGTATAAGGGCTGTTCCAAATAATCTCGCTTACGTCGTTCGACCGAAAATTTCAACAATGAGGGCCACTGGGGACATGTATTACGTATATAATGGAACTCTCGGAGCCTTCCCTTGCGACGCGTTGCTTAATGCACAGAGAGAGAAAGAGAAAGAGAGCGAGAGAGAGAGAGTGCAAAAGTTTTATCGTAAAAGAGCGCCGGTGAAGAAGCTGAAGTAACGAGCTCGATGCTTCTCTGCGTTTGCAACTCATCTCCACGCTCATCTTACGATCGTAATGGGCGCGTAATATCGTAAATAAAATTCGACGTCATGTTGTATGGAATTTTTTTTATCCATGAAAAACATTGAGACTTGACGAAGGAAAATTTTCTCTCACTTTTGACTTCAATTTTCACTTTAATAAAATATATTATTGTATCAATTTCTAATTAAATTCAATCAAATTAAATATTATTTATTAAATATAATATATTGTCTATTTAATATTTTTAATTTACTTTGAGCAATTAGATCACCTTTTTTTACAAACTATTTAACTTATAATATTGTCGAAAGCTTCTCTTTTAAATCTTTATGTTGGAAATCTTTTATCGTTTATTTAAAGAACAAAAAGTAAAAGTTCTCTTTATCTTTATATAAAGTAAACCTATGAAAATCTTCTATACTGACAATGAGAGAAAAGTATGTAATATTTGAGAGAAAAAGAAGCTATAATTGCAGAGCAAAATAATTTATGGTTGGAATTCTTATTTTTATAGTTATTATTACTATAATATTAATAAAAAGATAATAATCTTATATAATGTTTCCTTTGACAGTTATGTAAAAATTTTACTATAAATTATAAAGTAATTTAAAATATTAATGTTAGTAAAATATCAAGTAACAAATGGTAAATTAAATAAACATTTTTTATATAAATAAACATTATTATCTAATGATCACGATCACATAAATGTAATAAATGTAAATAATGTGATTATACTCTACGGAATCCATAAATGTAAGAAAACTCAGATCGAAAATAGGAGTAAATTTTCAATTCATGAAATCACAAAACACCAGATTCTGGAAATAAATTTGTATTGCTATATACAAGATAATATCTCGATTATGTTATGTGTGTGTGTGTATAATTAATAATATCTTTAATAAAATATACGAAATGCAGGTGAATGTTATTATTTTCATAATATATCATCGTGATTTTCTCTTTCCTTTGCAAAATGCGTGTATACAAATCTTTGATACACTCGAAGATTGTTCAGAGCGGAAAAGGGAGAACCACGAGAGAGAACTATCCTTACAAGAATCTTACAAGTCGTTTCCATTCGTACTCTTTTTTTTTATACTTACGTGGTAACAATACCTAACTTCTCACCATATATCATCGCATTCGAACGCGTACTTTCGAGACTTTAATGCTTGCGGATCGGCGGCGCGTCCTGACCATCTCACGGGCATGTTTATGAATTTATGCCGACTTATGAATTTATCGGGGAGCCATTCATTAGACATTAAGAGAGAGACAGAGTCCCGCGAGCGCGCAGGAGTTTGGAAAAAGAGATACTCCTCTCTCTCTCTCTCTCTCTCTCTCTCTCTCTCTCTCTCTCTCTCTCTCTCTCTCTCTCTCTCTCTCTCTCTCTCTCTCTCTCTCTCTCTCTCTTTCTCTCTCTCTCTCCCCCTGCGGGAGGGACTCCGCGATCTTACTCCGTGAGTCCTTGCGAGAGTCGCCACGAGTATCTGCATAAAACCTATCCAAGTACAGGGGTTCTGCGCAGCACAAAACTGAAAAACGCCGCGGTTTAATTCAATGGTGGAGAGGGAGAGGGAGATTATTGAGACCGATAGTCCCAATGGCGCTTCTACCTGCTGTGTTTACGTTCATAGTGTGACGATTCCGATGGCCTCCGGTAACTTTGTTCACGAAGGAAAAAAAAGAGGAACGAACACGCGCGGGGATACATGATTTACCGCGCGTTGCGATTACGAACACGTTTTAATGAATTATAGCGGCCGTTTACGCGAGAGACAGCGATAATAAGGAGATACATACTATGTTATTAATCCGCGAGTGCTCGAGAAAACACGGGTTGTTTTCAATCCGATTGATTCACATCCTTGTTCATGGGATATATACCTATAACTCGTTGTTTGTTTCTATAATTTATACATTATATGAACTTTTGGTTGTTTTTGTGTTCCTTATCGGTTCCTGAAGTGCGTCCCACATGTTTATGAACATCCTGAACATATATAAAAAATTCTACTTTCTTTCTCTCTTTCTCTCTATCTCCTAGGTATAGCAATAGTAATCATTATGCCCTTATTTTGACATCAAAATGACTACTTTTGCTACCTGATCTTTCTCTCCCTCTCCCTCTCTCTCTCTCCTATCGATCGATCGATCGATTCCTATAAAAATTTGCCGAATCATAACAAAAAGACGGTGCCGTCGCCTTTGCGGATAATTCGCGGAGCGTTATAATTTTATTACAAACCGAGAGAACACGGGGGATGTGGTTGGGAAGGGTGGAAGAGAGCAGGAAGAGAAAGGGAGAAAGAGGAAGGTGAAACATTAAATTAAGTCAGTTTTACGAGGCCGGCATGGAAATGAATACGCCGTGCTCGTAGAGTCTCTCATGCCCACCTCTCTGTATCTCGCGATACCATAAAACCTGCCGTATCGCGACCCCCGATACGCAACACGCTCCGTACGCATCTAAGCCGTATGCACACGTGTTGCAACTTGCAACCACGATACGCGCTGATTCGATCACGCAAGGGGCACGCGGGAATACATTAATCTGAATTTAACGCAAACTCACTGACTTTCATGACACTTCGATCACTACGGAATGATCGATGATGGTTAATGGACTTAAAAAAAAAAAATATATATATATATATACAAGATATCCGAAAATTAAACCCACAAACTTCAGGTGATTATAAAGGACAAAACAAGCCAATTTTGTCAATAAACCCATGTCCACAGATGAGCCGTTTTGACACCAGAGAATCAAAGACAAAGATTATTATCTGACAGAACATTCTGATAGAACATTGTTTAACTAAGACATTGTTTGAAGAAGATATTGTTGACTAATCGTAAGCTCAGTATCATAGCATTCAGTATTTATTCAGCCGTCACACTCAATATTCATTTATTTAGTCAAAAATCGTTTTCAAAATGAACAAGTTTTCTTAAGAAGAACTGGTCGATCTGATTTATAGGAAAGCTAGATGTAATGGAAGAGAAGCTGCATGCTTGTACGAAGAGAGATATCCTCATCATCTAGTGCCAAAACAGCTCATTTATGAACAGGGATTTATTGACAAAATTGGCTTTATTTTAACCTAAAGTTTGTCGGTCTAATCTTGAGACACCTTGTATATAAAGTGCAATTGTTATATTTAAAAGGGAATTTTAACGGTATATTGAAGTATTTGAAGTATCACACATAGTCAAGCGTCATCGCATATAATACATGTGAGAGACCCATCTCGCTCGATTCACGTTCTAGAATTCACGGTCAGACTTCGCCTTCAGAGAGCCTTCCTAGAGAATACTTCTAGATCATCGTCCATCTCCCGCTTCGCCGTCGAGTAATGAGAACAATGCGAGGCATGTGACACAACGCGGCCATTCTCTTATTCGAACTTCTCTCTTATACCTACTCCCTCCCTCTCTCTCTCTTTCTCTCTCATCTTCTCCCTCCGCTCGTTCGGCGAGATAGTACAACGATACGCAACGAGTTATAGCGGCACGGAGCGAGGTAAATAATATATTAATATAAGATACGAGTGGCGGTGCGGTGGTTGGCAGGGCACCAGGAGGTAATGGATGCCCGGGCTCGCTGGAAGTGACGGCTCACCGCTGGTTGCGTGGCCATTCGTGCTTAAATTCCTGCTCCTTCCGAGGAGGCCCCCCGCGGTCCGTGGGCTCCGCTGTCACCACCCCCCGCCAAGGGCCCCCCCTCGAAACCACTCGGGGCCGGCATGCCCGATACGGCACCGCGTTCCTCCGCCACGTTCCATCATCGCGGATATCCTCGACCAAGTTCTCGTCGTTTCACGACCTCATCTCTTCGTTCTTCTCTCTCTCTTTCGGCTTCAATCTCCATCTCTCTCTCTCTCTTTCTCCCAGTCATTGCTGACTCTTTGCGGCATTTTTCTCGATAATCTCTTAATCCTGACGACGAGACGACGTGTTTAGTCGCTTATCTCGCGGCCTAACGTTCCTCTTTCGTACGGTTAAAAATAATATTTGAATGTATATATAAAACTTTCAAGATAGTTCCATCGAGATCCATTCGAGATAAACTTACAGATAGCTAGGAGTGGAAAGAAATGAGAGTTCCATAGTTCTGCGCAAAGTCACCTTGGTACCCATCGTTAGAGCGTGACGACACACACAGAATTATCTCTCCACCGGACGAGACACTCTCGCGAAGGAGCAGGTACGTCTCTTCAGGGTCGAAAATAGCCCCGAAGTAACCGAATCGAGAAGGTTAGATTGTACGAATCTCCATCTTGGAAATAATTAGGGGGATCAAGATCGATGTTCCGGTCCCCGAAAACCGCTCGGCGATAGCATCGGGAACGAAGGTTTGAATGGAGCCCATTGATGCGTCGTCTTCTCTCGTGCTATCAGCACATTCACGGTCCGGTCTAAATATCTTCCTGAATGTTCGACGAGCTCCCTTACTCCCTCTCCCTCCCTCATCTTCCGAGAAATCGTGCGTCCTTTCCGGGACGAATTCTCGAGATAAAAAGGGTCTGAATGAATCAAGGACAGCCGCTCTCGCGTCATAGACTCCACATATACGCCGATTTCCTCTTCTTCTTTTTCTTCTTTTTCGTTTCTCATCAAGCGCGTATTCCTTCGCGACGTGTAGTAGGTATATGTATGTCTCGTGTTTCGTGTGGCTATATGTCGCCGAGATCGTCGTCATTTTCGAACGATTAGATCGCATGGATGTGGAAAGAACGTCACCTTTCTTCTTCTTTTTTTTTTTTACTGCACGCGGAGATACGATTTCACGCACAAGCGGAAGTCGGGATTCTTCCCTGACGCGTCGCGTCGTCCCTTCTACCTGATATTTCTCCGATTCTCCGACGACTGTCTATTTAATATAGGCTCTGGAAATAACGAACAACCGAAGCTAACATAATGGTGATCGACGAGAGTCCGGCGTGACGCGATAAGTGTCGACCGTATTCATCATACGATCCGAGTGTGTGACTCATGTTTTTGTAGGACTATTATGCACCGCAGGAAAAATTAATGTGTCCACAAGATACGCGGTAATAACGATACCGGTAATAATAACGGTAAAATGATGATTTAGTCGGAATACCGAGTTCCGAACGACAATAGTGTCTCTCCCGATACGCGGAAGTGAAAAAGACACAAGAAGTAGAAGGAGAATAAATCGATGATGTACTCGTCTATACGTGACAGGATGAGCTGCCGCGTGTTTATCCCCAAGCATTATTCAGACGAGAGTCTGAATGGCATAACTTTATAAGATCTCTCCCTCTATATAGTCGTAAAATTTTTCTATAATTAAAAATAAGGAGAATGTTATTTCCGGGATCCCTCAATTTGATGTTTAATAGATTTTTTATCGAAAAAAAGAAAGTCCAAATTATGACGCATTATGATCCATAGTTTTATTGATGTTTCAATTTTTGTTTAATATATTCAGATTTCGAAATTTTTGGCAAGAGGTTATTTTCATAGAGATTTTTCATCAAATTTGTAATATAACAAATCTAATTTTAATTTAATCAGAAATGAATTTGGATTAGGTTAAAATTGTTTGAAGGTGCCTGCCTACGCTTTTACTTTATAATACATACATAACACTAATTGTATAAATTATCCCACTAAATATATTCTTTTTTAATGTACATATAGTACTATCATTACATATAGTATTATCAATTATTGTGGAGAAAGTATTGCTATTATTGCGACTTTTAAAACTCGATATCTCGAAAACTATGAAATGTAGCGCATTATGGTTTGCGGTATTTTTCTTCTGATAAAGAATCCTATGAAAATGACTTATCAAAATATAGAGTATAAATAATATTCTTTAAAAAAAACTGACTTTTGAATCCTAGATATTTTAGGTGGCAATTCATCATCATTGCACAACTATTAGACTTGAATTAAATATTAAATTCAAATTTCAATTATTCAGACATCTATGAAACGATACAATTTGTCGTTCACTTCCGATAATTTTTTGTGCACGTGGTGAATATTACCATATATATTACCGGATCAAATATTTTTATCAAATATTATTAATATTAAATTATAATCAAATATTTTGATAAAAATAATAGTCACGCGTGTGACACATTATTATTCCGAATACAATCGACATGGCTAAAGCTTACCTCAAGTACCTCAAAATATAACTAACATTGATTATCCTGAATTTTTTTCAAACGAATTTGAATATTGAGCTGATCGACTTTTGACACACATATTGAGAGATAATAAATTATTTCCTTTCCATAAACAGAAAGCTTCGTTAAAATGTTATATTTGACCATTTAACCCATTTTATATTAAGTAGAATTCGATCAAACTTTACATGTAACACGGTCAAGTGCGATACGCGGATGAAGAATTGACATTTTAACTGAATATTCCATCTTATATAAATAAATGATCGAAAATCGATAAAAAAAGCTCAGTTAACTTTGAATCAATTATCTCAAAATATATTTGCATGCGAAAAGCAATCGTTATACTTGCTAGTCGATGGATCATCGACGTGAATAAAGGTACCGTAGGTACCTTTTTGAAAGGGAAGATTTGTACGTTGGAATTGCGGCGATAAAGTGTCGAAGAACACCGTAGTCGACATATAATGCTCATCTCTCAGGGCGCTATCAAAGCGTAGTTTGAGAATTTGCTCGTAAGGCATAAAAGCCGCATAAACGACGTCCTGCGTTCCAAGGCAATAAAATCAAGTTGAATTTAATTACACGTCCGTTATCTTTTCAAGGATCTAGTCGCTTTATCATCGGACGACATCCGCTGGACGACCCTCTCTTCTCTCCTCCGTCATTAAAAAGTGTTCGGAAATTTATTAAATTTGCAATCGCTCGCGAACCAATAAAACTTGGACAATAAGGGAGGTTTCGATCGACGAATAGTTTTCATTAAAGATCTGAAAAAATTGTATTTTCTAAGAAGAAAACTGTATACTATAAAATCCCTTTTATAACATGTATTTTTAAATATTTCTACATCTTCTAAAACTAAGAATATTTTTTTTTTGTTAATAATAAAAGGTCGTTTGTCTTTTTTTATTCGGATCGTTCATTTGTTGTTATATGGTTACATTGTTGCAACCACATATGTATATGTCCCATTTTAAATAATTGCTATTTTTTTAAGAACAAAAGCTTCCGAAAAATGTTTTATACAAAAGTTATATACGATTTCGAGGATGACGTCTTGTTGTAAGCATAGTTTTATTTCAGGTAAAGGCATTTTTGAGATTTGGAAGTCATCATTACTTCCATAATAAATATTGAAACATAATTGATCTAAGAAAAACATACTCTTGTGATATAAAAAAATTGCGACTGCATACATTTTTTAAAAATAACTATATGTTTTCTTTACACTAATCGATTTATCTCATTCTATGCAGAAAATTATTGAGGTAAAATTATCGAAAAGTATATTACAAGATATTTCATATTTTTTGTCAAAATCTGTCAGAATAAAGCATAAAATATCTCATAAATCATTTATTTTTCGACTATTCGACTCTAATAATTTTTTACACCAAACATTTCGAGGAATCGATCTATGTAAGAAAATTATGATAGTTCTATTTAAGTACTGATCTTTAGAGGATTCCCCTTTTAAGGTAAGAGGCTCCTTTTGGCGCCTATTTTAGAATTTTTAGGATATTCTAAAAATAAGTGGGAAACTTAAAAAATGAGAATACAATTTTTTTTTCAGTTGTCTTCAAATCTCGCCGAGAATTGTCGCAAGAATTTGCGCGGGAAATAATCTCGTCGTAATTCGACTCGATAACAATCTCGATTTTTAAATTCGTCGGGAGGGATTTCGAGAATTCGTACGACCGGATGTGCCTCGGCCTGCGCAGCCGGCCCTCGTAAAGCGCTAAATAATCATCCGGACGAAAACTGGCAATAAAATGTGTCGCCGGGGCCGGTAACGAGGCCCGGAGTCCGAACGGAGCCGACGACGGACCACCCAAAGGATCCCGAATAGATCCTCGGGGTGAGGAGGAGAGAGTCATTCATTATGCATCTCGAATCTCTCCTCGCACCTTTGTTAATCTCTCGCGCTAAGCGTTAATTTAATTAAACCACCGGCTCGTCGCGTCGCCTCGCGTCGACTGCGCGATTTCTTCTATTTAACGGAGAAGCGCTTCTCCTCCCTCTCTCTCTTATGTCACCCTTGTCTCTCCTCCGGCAGCCGAAATTCGTCGCCGACAGATAATGCTCGTGACGATAATTAATGATCGCGATATATTCAAATCTCCGATTCGCCCTTCAGCGCGGACACTACGTTTATCGAGATTTTAGAAGCGAATGTTTTCGTGTATTTTTTTCTCAGATGACACTTATCTAAGCTCTCTTCAAATAAATAATAACCATTCAGATTATTCTATTATTATCTTTCAGATTATTCTATTATTTATTATTTTAATATTCTATTATTTTATTATTTATATAGTTTATTATAGGTATTTATATTTCTCTTATAAATGGCAAATTTCCCCTGCTCGTTCAGCATTTCGCAAACAGCCATTCGACTTATCGGAGGATAATCTTTCGTTCGATGCAAGAGTGACGAGATAATGATTCTAAGATACGGCTTTGATGCAATATTTAAATTCACGAGGATAAAGGAGAAGGTTTCGAAACGAGCTAAAGCGATTTCGCGACGAGAAGTCTAGTCTAAGTACTTGCTATTACGAAAGTTTAGGAAACGTCAATGCAACGAAAAAAAAAGAGAAAAAAAATATTTAAACACAGGTAGAACAGATTGATGATTACTCTAGGTGAAATACAAGGAATTCTGCTGAAAAATCGGTGTTTTCTTCTTTGCAGCACACAACTATACATTAAGCTTATCGTATCCCGGGCAAACATTGCTTTTTTTTAAGTATTATCCCAATTTGATATTAAATTTCCTTCGTATTAATATAACTATTTTCATTATATTATTTTATTCTATTAATATTTGTGTAATTATTTTTTCTATAATCGTAAAAATATTAAAAGAGAGTTCTTTAGCTTATGGAATACACAGTTGGAAAATTTGTGTTTTCTTGTTAAAAACGGTCCCCGTTAAAATTTTTGTGTTAAATATTTAACACATTCATGTGTTAATTTAACATATTGCTGTTATGTTAATCGGACTCAAATGTTAAATTATTAAAACAACTAAAAAAAAGTGTAAAAATAACACAATGTATATCTATTTTTAATTTTACACAATAAATATGTTCGGTATTATTAGTGACAAGATTTATCTGTTAAAATTTACAGAAAAAAATGTTAATTTTACTTTATAATATAAGTGGGGGTGATAAAATGTAAAATTAACAATTTTTTTAGTTAATTTTTACATTAAAACTATGTTAATTTTACACAAAATTTATTTTAAGTTTATTTGAAGTTTGCATTTATTTTATGTTAAAATATTAACACAATATTCGTGTCACCATTTAACATATCCGTATTATGTTAAATTAACACAAAAATTTCTGTGGACCGTTTGGGACAGGTGATATTTGTTAAATTTAACACAAATTTTTCAACTGTGTACCATTGCTGAATATTAGACCAATTATAATTTATTTTAGCTACAGTTAAGTGCTTAACTATTAAAAATGAGTTCTTCAGTTCTGTCACATCTTCTTCAACAGGCAGATGGTTTTCACTGTAAAAATAAAAAAAAATTATAAGCCATTTTCTTAAAATTATATTTATCAACATATGACTATTATTGATATTTACATTCCTATAATGTTTTGTCTTTAATATTCCAATATTTAATATTCTATAGACGTGTTCAAAGAGACTCTATAATTTCAGGGCACGATTACAAAGAAACATTTTCTCGCTCCAGCGTCGGGACCCGAAAACGGCAGGACCGGAGTTGTCATGTCGCGATAGCACCGAGAGAGCCGCAGAAATCGACGCTTACCAGGAGGCCGACGCGAGGACGAGGCACAGAACGAAAGAATATCTCTATCAGAATGTGTTTTACATTAATACTTTAGTGTTTTAGTGGCGATCGCCGGGGCCGTTAATGCCACTCCGCTCCTTGAGTGGTCAGGGGCTCCCGACTTTATAAATTTATACACTCACGACGTTCCCCGTCCGATATGATATCTACGTTCCAAGTTGTTTGACCTTATTCCCGCCGACTTGGGCCGCCGACCTCGAGCGCGCGCTTTCGAAGGAGATCCCGTTGGTTCTCTCGGATTTATACTTTCGATACTCTCTTGAAGTCAAGCGCGACTTCAAGAAACCTCCAGGAACCTCCGTTTACGATTATCGGGTTCCTTGGGGACCGCGGCGGGTCCGATGGCGAAGAAGAAGAGGGGAGGGGGACGCTCGGGCCCCGAGTGAGAGAGGAAGAAGAAGAAGAGAGGAGCGTTTATGGTGACCGTAGAAAATACTCGCCGTGTATAGGAGCGATGATCCGAGGTATGGTAGTGGCGACGATGATGGTGGTAGTAGTAAGGTGACGATGGTAGTGGTGGTGGTAAGTATGGTACCCCTGGAGCGGGTGTCATCATTTATCTCGCACCGGAGATCGGGCCCGCCGATATAGCGGGACGTTTTAATGGCCGAACCATGTTGGAATTAACCAAAACAAAGACGAAGCATCAATTAGGCGACTTTTTCTTCCACTTCTCCTCCTTTCTCTCTCTCTCTTTCGCTCTTTGTCCTTTCCGCTTTGCTCGCCTCTCTTCTTCGACGTAGTCGACTACGTCGAAGAAGAGGAGTAAGGATGCGTATATATGCGTGGTCAACCTATGCCATCCTCTTTGGATCGGCTTCCTCTCGCACACAGAGAAGTTCACCCTTCATCCCCTTCATCTCCCCCCCCCCCACCCCTCGTACACCGCTTCTCTCGCGGCAGCGGACAAGTCGCACGCTTTAAACTGAGTACGCGTCCTTTGGCGCCCAGGTAGCCCCGGCATTGTCTCAGATAATGGCTAATAAATTGTTGGACAAAATCGCGCGCGTTTTGCACACGATTCGACTTGGAACCAAGATTTTTCTCGTATATAGGTATATGTATATACAGGATGTTTCTAAAACTATGTCGGAGATTTTAAAGGCGTATTCTAGGGGTCAAAATAAGAGAAAAAAGGTTAACATGGGTCCAAAAATTGATAATTAACACCCCTCCATAGCTTCCCCTCAAAATTGGACCAAATTGTCAAAACCACATAAAAATGAAACTTAATCACTATTAATTATTATATTGTCACTTTTAATTATTACGCTACGTAAAATTTCAACAATCTGTGAAAAAGTCCATTTTTAAGAGAAATACATTAACAAAGTTGCTTCCTTCCGTTGAAAAACCGTGTCGGATTGACGATCGATCAAATTAACTGTACTGGCAGATGTTTGTGCTGTAAATAAGGCTATCTACATATTCGTAGCGCTTGAAAAGTTTCAAACGAGGAAGAAGATTAAATTACCGTACAATATAGATTAAAGTATAGATGCCAAATATTCTGTGTTTTTTTACTCCAAATATTTAAAAAAAATATGTGTACGTAAAGGAAGAGATATGTATTTTTTTTAATGCGTTTTTATAGAATCGCGATTATTTTAAACATTAGAATTCAATTTTTTTACTTATAAAAATTATGATTTACTTTTACAATTAAAAAAAGAAACTAAATAATTATGTAGAAAATTCAGGTTTATATATTTAGCTCTATAAATAGGTTACCTATACATTTGTGGCGCTTGAGAAGATTTCAAACGAAGAAAAAAATTAAATTATTATACAGATTACAGTATAGATGTCAAATTTTCTTACTCTGAATATTTAAAAAGTATATATGTATACATAAAAAATGTGTATTTTTTAAATGTATTTTTAATAGAAATCGCGGTTATTTAAACTTTTTAAATTTAATTTTTTACTTATAAAAATAGAATTTACTTTTAAAACTAAAAAAATTAAATAATTTGACATAAAATAAATAGAGAATTCAGGTTTACATTTTGTACTGTAAATAAAACTATCTACATATTCGTAACGCTTGAGAAGTTTCAAACGAGAATGGAGATTAAATTACAACAGATTACAGTATATTATAGATGCCAATATTAAATTTTTTTTACTCTGAATATTAAAAAAATATATGTGCGTAAAGAAAAGAAATGTGTATTTTTTAAATATGTTGTTAATAGAATCGCGATTATTTAAACTTTAAAATTCGATTCTTTACTTATAAAAATTATTATTTACTTAAAATCCTAAATAATTTGAAATAAAATAACTATGTAGAACATTCAGATTTATATTTTAGGAATCTTTGGATTTTCATAATTTGTGATATGTGTTTAGAGTAAGAAGTAATGAATTTACGTACGTCATGGATGTAGTCTGCTTCTTTCAGTTGCCGCCATTTTAGTTTTATAAGAAATTTAAAAAATTCTTAAAAAGCACATACATCTTTAAATTAATAAAGAGATTATTATATTTTGAAAAACGAACTTTTTCAAATAATTTTAATTTTAATTTTTGTGTAAACTCATGCGTCCCCTTAAATGCAAGTATGATATTTTGGAACGCGAAAAATATAAAAAAGAAAGTTCATTGTTTAGGAAGTAACGGGACTAAGATTTTTAAGAAATGCGTATTCAATATTTACGAGCAGAGCATTCTATTCTATTTCAGTTTGCGTGAAAGAGAACATATGTATTATAAACGTACAAATCGTCGGGAATGCAGTAACAATCTTTTTAGGTCAGAGTAAAAAAAAATATATTTTGCCCTCCAAGATCTATGCGTATTTTTACTATTATTACAAAAGACGACTTTCAATAAAAAAGTTGCCGACAAAATGCGAATTGGAGAAAACAAAGTATAACTACTTGAATAATCGAGACCTTGGCTGTCACGCGATAAAATTAACGTCGCTCTTACTTTTTTACCTGCCTCAATTAGTTCCTCGATATTTTCTCACGCAAAATTATAATAACAATTTTTTTGTCGCTGTAACAACTCAATCGTGACTAATCTTTGAGATAATAAATAACGAACTGTAGTGTGCATTCATAAAATTCGTAACAGTTCCGTAAAAAAATATATACAGTGAAACCGATATATGGGTCTTTCTTTAAAAAAATTGAACCTAAAAGGTTTCCCAAATCCAATTGTAGATTTTGACATTCTTCTTCCATTATATTTACGTCACAATTATCTGTTGTAATTGTGCCTCAGGATGCCTCGTGTCAAGAAATATTAAAAAAAGACCACTCGACCTCAAAAGAGGATACAACAACTGTAGCACAAAGAGAGTCTAAAAAACTCCGCATTAGCGAAGAACTTTCGGAACTTCCTTTTGACATCAATTCGTTTTCCACAATCTGTTATATTTTTCCTGCAATTTGTTTTAATTGGTCGTAATAAAACTTCCACATTTCTTTGACAGGCCCTAAGTGTGAAACTTGTCTAGGTGTTTCGGATATACGTAGATAACGGACGGGGAATCAGAAGTCAGCATCCGATGATGCTAGAGACGAAGAGTCATTTAGCGGAGGACGAGCGATGATGGATAGTTAAAATCGACCGTCCCGTCCTGTCTGGAATCGCCGCTGCGGTTCTCGATATAAACGAGAGGCTGATCGCGCAGGTGACGCGGCGGATCTCCTCCACTAATCACCATCGGTTTTAGATTATTCTCAAATAATGACGGCTTTCTAACGGCGCGCGGCGGATGGTCGGCGAATGGACGATCGAATCGAGCGGCGACGGTGATAAATCGCAGCCGCGGATGACGTAACGTTCCGTCTCGCCGCAACCAACGTTCGCGTTGCACCGGATGCAACGAGACAGAGACAAAAGGAGGGGATCCAGGTGTCGCGGCAACATCCTTGGGAACGTCTCGCGTCCTCGAAATATTTCGGGACTGCCGCCGTTCGTTTCTCGATCTGTTTGAGGTAGAGATTAATCTTGTGACTCTACACTAAAAAAAAGAACAGACACTTATCTGAATGTTTCAAAGAACGAACGTCCTTAAAAATTCTTTTTTTGAGCAGAAAAGTTTCAAATCGAGTAAAGTATTATTGGAATGATTTTCAAAAGTAAATTATTATTTGCAAATAAACTACTACGACGTCTAGTTTTTGAAATATCGTGGATTAAAGTTCCAGTTTAAGTCATCTAATTTGTAAATAGTAAACGTGTTTCTTTGAGTAAAATGAAACATTGCAGTTATTGTTTGTCTGCAATAAATGTGCAAATAACAATTCTGTAATGTTCTTATTATTTTTTATTACAGAAGGTACTAGTATTTTCTTGATTCAAATCATTACGCACAAATAATATAAAATATTATAATGCAACAATCAAAACAAATAGTGATAATATTAAGCCTGCCGAAAAGTTTTATTCTTTCAGTGAACAAAAGTGATATAAGAATATAATAGTATCAATGTCTTTATTGCCAGTTACAATTGACTTGAATGAATTTTAGTTATACAAGGTGTTTCTAAATAAATACGAAAAACTTTAGGAGATGATTCTTTAATTTAAGATAATGAAAAATAAAAGAGGGGGTTTTTCATATATTCCTATATATATTCCTTCCTAAGGAATTACACTTCTTCAAAGGGAGAGGTAAAAATTAGATTTTTTTTTTTTCTTGAAAATTATTAATTTTACGAAAAAAATAAGAGAAATAAAAAACTTTCTAATCAAGAATCAAGCTTTCTAACCCATATTTTTAGATGATCACATTCCAGTTGGTTAAAAAGTTGTAATAAAAAATTGAATAGGGATTGTTAGTTTCATCCCCTTATAACGATACGGGAAGATTAAAAAAATATTAATAAATATTTTTTTTACTAGTAGAAAATATCTACCAAATTTAATTTCTTTAACTTGTCCAAAATTTGAGGAAAAAATTAAATACCTAATTTTTACCTTCCCCTTTGGAGGAGTGTACTTTTCAGAGAAGAATATAGGAAGGAGTATATGTTTATATGAAAAATTCTCTTAATTTTCGATAAAGAAATTATTTCCTAAAGTTTTTCGCACTTATTTAGAAACACCCTGTACATAGAATACTCAACTTTTATAATTCTATTGATCCCAAACAATTCATGATACAAATATACATATTTGTAATTAGTAAAATATGAGGTTTAATCTCATATTATTTCATATTGTTTTTTTATTTCTTCTCAAATAAAGGATTTTCCGATCATCACTCTTTATAGGTGCATTTTTTTCGCCGATTGATAAACAAAGTTAAATAGTTCATTAATGAATCAAAAACCGCTAAGACTGAGATTGAATACAGGCAAATAAAAATAAAAAAAGTTGAACTATATTCCGCCACGAGATGTCATCTGAGGCGTGATTCTTGGGACCACCAATCTTTCTCTCTCGGCGGTCAGACAGTCTCTTTTCTTCATATTATCTCTACCGGTTTCACACATTCACTCTCGAGACCGTCCGTCTCCGCGATCCGAAGTTTTTTGAGCATGCGAGTCTCATGGGAGTCGTCGCGGAGGGAGTAGTTTATGCGCGGACCTCCCTCGTTACGCTATCCGGGACCGCATAGTTTCTCCTTTGGAGGAGTCACGCTTCTTCCTACGGTCCGTGTTCCAGACTCCAGCGGCATCAATGGAAGGTATGAAGCGTGAATGAACCGATAGCGGCAACACGTATACCTACGAATACCACTCTCACGGTGCCGTCGTTGGTCGTCGGCCCAGAAGGATTAGAGTCGTAAGGGATATAATACTCGTGAAAAAAAGAACTGCTTTCATACGATTCTCTGTGCGAAAAAGAACAAAAGGAGGATCGATTTAATCTAGAGTGGAAGAACCTCGAGAGCATATAATACTCGGAAAAGCGTTTAAAATCTTCTCGTTAATTGGAAACTTTTTACTACTCTGTGATCGGAGTCGCCGACATTTCTTCGGGGCGGTCTATCGTCGAAGCGACGTCTTCGACCTTCGACGGATAATTGCTCGTTAAGTCGAACTAAGCATTAACGAGGCATCGATATTCGATGACGATGAACGTAATTTCGTTTAATGAGCGAGCGCCGAAAGAAGGGGGGATTAGAAGGAGACATTGACATGCAAGACTGGTCCCAAACAATCCCTAACCAAGACCTTGAATACACGCAAATCCTCTCTTCCTCTCTCTTTCTCTCTCTAAGTAGTTCGTTGTCGTCCATGTACGACATCCTTTGTTTGGACTCTATTTTTGACTGCGTCTCAAGTCCTCAAGTGTTACTTGAACTAAAGAAGAAGAAATGTTTGTAGAAACAAATGAATTGAAAGTGTTAAAAAAAACAACTACTCGGTTGATGGCACGTTAAATACCCTCACAAAAAAAAAACTCGCAAATCTCCGTAGAAGTGAATCCTTCGTTTTGTCCCATTTTCACAATGAATGTCTCGACTTCCGCAGAAGTGATCGGCTATTTGGCGTGGCCTGGACCTTCCTCCCAGACAGCACCATGTCCAAAATTGGAGGATAAGACACCTTTAAGAAATCTTTAAAACATCTTTAAGAAGTCTTATGATATGATATCCAAAAGATATGTTACAAATATCTTAAAGATGTCTTATGCGCCGATTTTGGACATGGTGCTATCTGAGCTTCCTACCTGCTTCTCACCATCTTTGTGGCCTGTGCTGTTGCAACTTAAAATTTACCTAACTTTAAAATTCACAAAATTTCGAGAGATGATGGACAAGAAAAATAGAGAAAATGAAGAAGAGAAAACTTCGAGGGTTGCTTTCCTGTTTAATCTTGATAAGATAACATTCTTAAGAAGAATATCCGATGTCTTTTTGTGGCACATCTGACAGTTTTGTACCTATTCATATAATAGGTATTCCACGAGAGAGAGAGAGGGTGGGGGAGGGGGGAGGGAAAAGGGACAAAATTCTTGATCTGACCCAAGGTTGGACTAAACTGGCCAAGATCGCCTATAAGCGGCCGTAATTTGTCGCATCTCATTTGCGAAAACTACTTGACGATGTACTCGAAAACTTTTCATTAGAATTATGAAACCTTAGATAGAGGTTGTAAGGTGATGAGGGATGAAAGAAATTCTGTGGTTGTACCATTATAAATTTACACTTGACTCGACAATTCTCGTCTCGTTCGTTGATATCGATTTTAGATAATATTAATTATGTCCTTTCAAATGAAGCATTTGTAGCTTATCATAAATTATAGAGCAAAGTTATAAAGCATTACTATAGGGAACATCGTTAAAACTGCAATTGACAATGGATCAATTTCGCGGTGCAAGAAAACGTTGTAATTGGATTAATTCGTACTTTCATATGAGTGATATTGATTAGCTGTCAAAAGAAAAAAGTAGAGTTGTCGAGAAGGGAGTTAAATACTTGATATATGTATATTTGAATCGATTTAACAATTCATTTACAATTCGTATTCATTCCTGCGTCTAAATGTGCGCTACGATAATTTTCCAATAATCTCTTATCAGTTTTCATCAAATTATATGCTTTATCAAACACATCGTTCGTTGGATAAAATCAGGGTTGGCAAAAAACTTGTTTTTTTCATTTTAAACAAAAAACATTGATTTTTTTGTTTAAAACAATGTTTTTTTATTTTATACGTGTTTTTAAGTAAAGTAAGAAAAAAACATGTTTTAAAACAAAAAAAAACATGTTTTAAACAAGCAAAAAAAACACTTGATAGCTTTGATCTGTGTAATAGTAATGTAATGTAACCGTAATCGTAATGTAATGTTCGACCACTCGCGTCTTTTTTCTGAGGAATCCATTAAAAATGTTAAACCGATAACATGGTGGCTTGCGTTAAAAGAAAATGTTAATACTGTAACGTTTGACTTAGTAACACAAATTCATACAGCAATTGCTTCTTCTGCTGGCATAGAAAGACTGTTTTCAGCTTTTGGTTTAGTGCACACAAAACTGAGAAACAGATTAGGCGTAGAAAAAGCTTCAAAATTAGTAACAATTTTGAAAGCACTCAATAAAAAGGTTGATCAAACTGAGATTGAAACTAAGTCTATATAATATAATCTTTTAAACAAGTTTTTCTTAGTTGAGTAATAATTCTTTATTAATATATAAAATTATATATTCTTTATTTTATTTTGAGTTATTAATTTTAATTAAATTTATAAAAGTAGGTATTAAAAAAATACCCAATATGCAATGACTGCAATGCAATTCCCAATTCCAATATGTTATTGTTACCGTTCATTTTTTCGTACTTAAATGTTTATTTTTTTAGTTAAAGAAATAACATTATTTAATTATTTGCATAGATAAAATGTAAAATGCAATGTGTTATAATTTAGATTTTAATAGTTTGTGCAAATAGCTTTATAATTTATAAGTAGTCTTTAATATATTCAATTATATTGATTGTTACTTAATATATTTAATATCCAAAAATAAATATTCTGTTAAAATAATACTTATCTTATTATTTTTATTTCATTATTTATATTTATATTTTTATATCTATATATTTATATTTATATTTTTATATCTATATGTTACATATAAATATAGATAAAAAACTAAAAAAATTAAAACAAAAACCTTTTTGCAACATTAGTTTTGCACGTCTATTAGTTTTTGTTTGTTTTTGTTTTTCTTTACAGTTTCTTTTTCAAATAATCATATGTTTTAATTGCAATGTTTTAAACAGTAGTTTAAAACTGTTTAAAACAAAAATGTTTAAAACAGTGTCCACTGTTTTAAACATGTTTTAATCAAACAGTTTTAAACAAATTGTTTAAAACATGCCAACCCTGGATAAAATATATCCTTGTACAATATTTCTTTAAGGCTTAAAAAAAACTTTTTTAAGACTTAATCTCTGTAGCTATCAGTTTTTCTTTTCAAGTCTTGTCTTATCGTAACATATTGACATCATTTAGATATCGTTATCCTTGACTTTGTCATCTTATCGATTGCCCCTAAATGCATCGAATGAGCTTTTGCTTAAAGTCATTTTTGGTACCAAATCATCGCGTTCGATACATGTGTACAATCGTTTCGAATATTGTTATTAAAATATTGTCATTAATATCCCGGCTAAATAATATATTATATATATATATATATATATATATATATATATGTATATAAAATAAAATAATTTTGTATATTGTATATTCATAATAATAAAATAACTAAATTTTTAATTAAATTAATAATTATATAATAAAATAATTAAATAATAAACAATAATTATTAAAAAATAACAAAAAGATAAAAAAATGTATAACATTAGAATGCGTTAAAGTTGAGAAGAAATCAAAAGTTGAGAAAACAATCATAAACAATAGGCGTATATTGATAAAACAAATATATATTAATATTTTCATTATTATTAGCTATAATCACACAGATATATATATATCTAAATATACATTACATTTGTGCTGCAACACAACAAGATGAACATTGTTCCTCGAGAAAGTAATCTCCGTGGTTGAAGGCGAAATCGGGATGGGGCAAGTGGCATCGCGGTCTCGGGGCATAAGTTTTCGATGAGTCGGCAGGCGCGATTGCTCGTTGTAATTTAATTTAAGTTACGAGCGCCGATAGCGCCGGAGCCACAAATCAATTAGAGTACCCCGTTCTTTCGGTGGGGTGATAGCGGCGACGCGGAGCGCGCTGTGTAAACATCTTTAATGCCAGATAAGTGCGAGCGCGCGCATCCGTGGCACATCTGCCTCTTCTCTTCTTCGGCTTATCGGCCGTTATTTTGTACTCTCGATTATTTCGCTCATTGGAGTATTAGCTTTTTGCCCGTCGAGGCGACACAAGCCATTCGCGTCATCGCACGTGTAAATATCGGATTCCTGGTACAATTCAGCCAATCCTCGTGTGTAATTAGCCAAGATAATAATAAAAGTATTAATATATGTATATATTTGTTTTATCAATACACACATATTTATCTTCGATTTTAAAGCACTCTATTATTATACAATTTTTTTTACGTCCTTGTTATTTTTTAAATAATTATTGTTTAAATGATTATTTAATTATTTATTTTATTATCTAATAAAAAAGAAAAAAGTATTCAATTAATTATAACAATTAATTTAAATAATACTCTGTCAGAAAAATCACGTGGTTACAAATAGTCGTCATTTCTTCAAACTTTTCTAACAATAAGTCAAATTGAGAAAAGGATTTATTATAATTAAGTCAGTAAAAAAAATATTAATACATATTTGTTTTATCAATATACGCTTACCATTTATCTGATTTCTTCTCAATTTTAATGTATTCTAATATAACACTTTTTTTCACGTTCTTGTTATTTCTTATAATTAATTATTGTTTAATATTAAATTATTTATTTTATTATTTTATTATGTGTAAAAAAAAGAAGAGTATGCAATTGCATATAAGGATTAATTTAAATAATGCTCTCTGTTGGAAAAATCACGTGGTTTCAAATAATAATTTATTTAAACTTTTTAAGTCGACTCGAGTATAAAGAACTACGATTTATTATAATTAAGTTAGTAAAAAAATATTAATATTTGTTTTAATACACATCTATCATTTATCTGATTTCTTCTCAATTTTAATGCACCTTAATGTTATAAAACTTTTTTGTTCTCATTATTTTTTAAGTTATTGTTTAATTATTATTTATTATTTTAACTGATATTTTTTTTTAATTTAATTATTATTTAATTATTATTTATTTATTTTTAATTATTATATAATAATTTATTTAATTATTTTATTATATAAAAAGAAGAAAGAAGAGTGCTCAATTTGTCACAATGATTAATTTAAATGATGCTTTCCGCTCGGAAAAATTACGTGGTTACAAATAGTCATCATCTCTTCAAACTTTTCTAAGTCGACTCGAGAAAAGGACTACGATTTATTATAATTAAGTCGGTAGAAGGAACATTTGTGTCGTCCACGGTGCAACATTAGGAGTCACATGGACGTGTGCTTCCCGTCGAGTTTGCTCGACGGGAGTGTCGCAGCGGAGGGATGCTACTTAAAGGAAATTCGACATTCCAGCGCAGCTGGAAGCTCGTCCTTACGTAGATACTTGCTCGCGTATCCGCAGGTAGCTTCATCGCTCCGTTGAGAAACTCCTAGACTAGACAATCCCCGTGTCGACGATTCCATCAGCTCTTTCCTGACGGATAATATAGTTTTCGTCCCCGACTAGTTTCCAAGGCGCGCGCGGTTTGTTATTAACTTTCCACGCTCGATTTCTTCGCGGTGGTTTTGCGGCGGCAAGTTGACCGGAAACCATCATAATTACGCTAATGTAGCAAGTTAGGATTACACGGACGCGGTGCTGCGTTTAATTCATCGATACTATCTCTCTGTGTTTACGATCTACATATGAATAAAATAAAGAACTCAAAGATTGTACCCGAAGATATCGGGGGGACAGGGGATATCATCGATTATAAATAAATTTATTGTAATTATTATAACGTACTCCTTTCCCCTCTTTTAATAATGTAAAATAAATTAAAATTTTAATCAACGGAGATTATATACACCGGGGTTGCATCATGTGTTTCCCTTCATAACATAAAGTTATTCTACAATCTTTGTTAAGGGGAGCAATTTACAACATCAACAATTTATAACAGAGATTTGCCGTATAATAAACCGACTTTACATCGATAAACGATTATCCTCACATCGTTGTATATCATAGGAAACGACGCGATATTTTGCATACTACGCGATATCGGCTCGATCCGCAGAGGAGACCGTATTGTGACCGGGGACCCCTCCGAAGGGGTCTCTCCTTGGCGTTCCGATGAAATAATGTTCGTAATCCGGCGTAAGTTAGCGCGGGCCCCGATGCCCCACGGTGAAGAAGAAGACGAGGGGGCCCGACGTGGGGCGCCCGTACCCCCTTGCGAACGCGTGTACTCGTGAAGGGCCCCATTCGTAAGTGCGCGCTCGCAAACGGCCTAACAGTATAAGAGGAACATGACAAAAAGTGAAGAAAGAGAGGGTGATATATAAAATATGATCATCGAAGGCGCAACATTGAATATGTACAAAGCGACCAGTTGACGCGAATATCTTATTTCGATTTGTATTTATTCCCCACACAGCACATTTTATCCAAAGGATATCCTGCAGACATCATTTTGGGATATTGCAATATCAACATCCCAAGATAGTCTCAGTTATCCGGTAAATGTATAAGAGATGCACAAATGTTCACCTATGTGATATCTCACAGATATCTTAAATAACATCCAGAGGATATCTGAATGAGCTCAAGAAATATCGCAAGATATGTTATTATAACACCCCTTACAGCACGATATATTGATGGAATATTGTTTTGCAAGATTGGAATATTCCGTACAATATTCCTGAAAGCTTGCAATAATATAGATATGTCCGCTCCCAAACAATATTGTGCAATATTTCTGCAATGATGCTGATATATTTTCTGCAACGTGAATACAATATTTGTAAAATATTGCAGAATATTTCTTATTTTTTATTTTCTTCATTCATTCAAACATTTATTTGTCCGATTTTTGAACAATCAATTTAATATCTGAGTTTCCTGTGTTGGGATTGTATAAAAAAAAATTAAACTGATAAAAATATTTAATTCTAATAGCCACATTTTGCATGCTTTATATAATTCGCGTGACAAAACTTAAATACGAAATAAATAGTGCGTCGTGCGTCACATAGCGGTAAATAAAGGAACTATATGATTGCATTTATAATATATCAGTAATATTTTGCAATATCTCTAATAAAATATTAACTTATAATATATGCACAATATTGCTGCAATATTTGCAATATGGCGCATTATTGAAATTTTTATGCAATATTTTAGCAATATTTCGTGCTATAGGAGACTCGATATTCTATAAATATCCTATAGATACCTATATCCTGCGATATTCCTTGGATTTGCATAAGATATCTCACGATATCTTATTGGAATAATAAATATCCTGGACATTACTTATCGAGTTGTCTCTGGGATTGTATTTAAAAATCTGGGACAATTTGGGATATCCTCAGGATAAAGTGTGCTATATCTATAGCCAAAAAAGTATCAATCCTTTTCAAAGCTGAACTTTTTATATATATATATTTTTTTTTCAATTTCTTAGATTTATTGGAAATTAATAATAATATTTATTATTTATTATTTAATATTAGAATAATAATTATTAATTAGAAATTAATAATTAATAATTAATAAACAGATTTATTATTGATTATTTATTAGAAATTAATAATAAAATATTAATTTATTAGTAATATATTTTGCGACACACGAAGATGTACACGAATGTGTATACTTTCGCGTTGAGAGAGTCGGGAATATTAAACGATCTTATGAAGCAGAAAGAGAGAGAAGAGGCGGGAGGGGGAGAAATGGCTATGCTCAATAAGGGGGAGTCATTCATAAAAACGCGTACCCGCGCGTTGGAAACGAAGGTGTCCCGTAGAGGGGCCTCTATCTCCTGAGGGAGAAGAAGGCATACATACGTGGCAATGCATCACCGGAGTTGCACCCCACGCGGCCCGATATATTAGTCACCGGAGAACGCGCAGCAACCGTCGCGGCCAAATTGAGTCTTTGCCATAAAATAAGCCGTAAAAAGGGGTGGCAGTCATGGGGAAATGCTCGTGCTCGCACGCAGGAGAGAGAGAAAGAGGGAGAAAAATAGGGGAGGGAGGGAGAAGGCACGAAAGAAATCGCGAAAAGGTCACGAAGCGAAAAAAGAGGGGGTAGAAGACATTCAAATTTATGGTAATGCTCGACCGCTCGGACCCGCGGGGTTATCGATCTTGGTGTCTCTCTTTCTCTCTCTCTCTCTCTCTCTCTCTCTCTCTCTCTCTCTCTCTCTTCCTCTCTCTTATTGTTACCCCGTCGTTATTATTAATATTATTCCTCTTATCGTTATTCTCGTACTATATGTCGCTCGAATATATGGATCAATGCGGATTGAACGAGATTTTACAAAACGCGCAACCGAGGAACTTCGTCAATATTACAAAACAATAATCTACCAGCAAATTATTCTCGACTCAGGTTATTATAAATTATATAAATTATATATATATATATAAATTATATAAATAATAATTTATAAATAATTATGCAATAATTATAATTTATAAGTTTATAAATAATAATAATAATAATAAATTATATTTTATATATATAATAATTTAAATAATAATTTATATATATGTAATATATAATATTTACATATATATAAAAATTAAATATAAATTATATATAAGCTAACGTTTAAATGTAATTTCAAATTGGTTCACCATTAACTTCTATGTAAAAATGATTTTTTGTAAAATGGTCTTCTTGTTGTAAAATTTTTTATTAATTTAGTCTATTTTTGATTTGTAACACTTATGTGTCTGAAAAAAATTATTCTGAAAAAATAGTTCTGAAAAAAATAATTCTTATACAACTCTTTTCTGTTTTTTTTTCTTTATAGTGATATATGAATCATATTTCTTGGCTTAAAGATTGATGCATAAAATCAAAAAAGATCATAGATTATTTAAATATATCATTTTAGCATTTATTTTTTCCTTCCCGATTATAGTATATTTAATGCTTTTAATTATTTCAACATTATATTAATCTTTTTATTATAAAAAATAATAAAAGATAATAAGAGGATGAGGGGCCGTTTTTAATAGCTTATCTACCCACGTCCTTTGTATTTCAAGATTGTCTATAATTATTATGTTCTTCTAATAGCACGCATGTGCATCCAATATGGACCCTGCTAAGAACCGAAGAGCCCTTCGTAGAATAAAAACAGACAAAAAGGGAAAAATATGAAGCGAGTTTTCGGAAGATTTAAGAAAAAAAATCTGCATTTGGAAAATGCTTTAGAGCTGTCTTTCAAAAACAAACTGTACATTGAAACGTCGTTATATGAATCACGCACAAATTGTTATGGAACGAGGAGCAGAATCCATATCTTTGGAAAAACATTATCTATATATCTTCGAAAACATGCGATTAGGCATAGAATTGAATAGAAAACCGCATGCATGCGACGTGTGTAGCTGTTGCTTCTGTATCAAGTACAAATTGAAGCGATACCGTCTGATCCATTCTATCAAAAAACCTTGGTGTTGTACCGTTGACAACCTCTCATTGGCAACCTCTGATAAAAAATATTTATTGTTAACTGTTAGTTAATCATAAGAGACACAATCATAAACACAGTCACATTTGGCCCACCCGCCGCGAAGTATTCTCATAAAGACATACACACATAAACAGTAATAAATTTATTTGAAGATAAGTCCGGACAAGAGATAGAACGTTATATATAGTGCCGATCGTTAAGTTCGTCGTCACAGAATTAGCGATTATACATTTTAACTTCGTTCAAATCAAAGTGAAACGTTAATTAGGTATTATTAAATAAATTATTACGATTATCTTTCAACAATACGTATCTGTGGGAATTTCTGATTCAGAAGAGTAGAATTGGAAAACGTTAAATCGAATAAAATTCTGTCGAGTAAAGAAGGTAAAACAGAAAATGAAGAGCACGAGAAACACGTAGGAAGAGACCAATTATGTATAAATACAATATGGATTGAAAAGAATCTTGCAGAAAAAGGTATATTATGCCCAAATTATTTAAATTTGATATAATTTTAATAATAACTTTGTTTTATAAAAATAATATTTTTTAGATTTTTCGACAATTATTGATAAAACAAAAAAAGATGAAAAATAAGCTTTAATAAAATGCTATTAAGAAAAACTAAATAGAATAACCACGTCAAATAATAACATTCTGTGTAATAATTTGTAATTTTGGAAATTAACATCAAATTTTATTGCAAAGTTTGTTAAACATTTGAATAAGGCCGATTGAAAAAAAATTGTAAGTAAAGAATTCAGAAAATATTTTAAAATTATCAAAACAAAATATTATCGAACAAGTAGACCAAAGATATTTTTGCTTATATCTTAGAGGTTTTAATTGTTTTGAAATATATCTAGCATTGTTCTTTTTATGTGTATAACAACAAATACATTTCTATTGAAAAATATGAAATTCAGTGATTACAATACATTTTGTTGTGCAAGAAAAATATAAGGAATTAATTTCATATTTTGTTTGTTTGATTATACGTTACTTTTATTTAACAGTTATAAAATTATAGATAAGTAATTTATATTCTATTTATTATAACTTCAGTTTCTTTTAATTATTAAAAAATCTGCTTTTAAAGTATAATTTTTTTGCAATATAATTTCTTTTGCACATGTTCATATATATGTATATAAATCAGTTGACATAGCTTAATGGGATAAAAAGCACGTGAAAATTCAAACTTTTCTCTTTAAAATGCGCTTTGGCGGAACTCGATACAATAATTTTTCGCTAAGTTATCTTAATTTTTAAAAAATCGATTTTAAAAATAATTATTAGTTGAGCTATAAATTCTTGAACTTTTACAATTTTTTACTACGTTTTAAATGTACCGTTTTTTTTTTTGGCTGAGTGTATATTTATATATGATTAAGACTAATCCGCGTTCGGCTCTTATAGCCCGTTTATTTCTAATATAGTATATTTAATTTCAAAAGCCTTCAATTCTTAATATTTTATATTTTGTTTGTTTGATTATACATTACTTTTATTTAACAAATATAAATTTATAAATAAATAATTTATATTACACACACACACACACACAAAATTAAGACTAATATCTTTATTAATTAATTTTGTAAATCTAATAAAAAAAATTTTATTATTGATGTATAACTTTATAATCATATATTTAGAAATAAAAAGTAAATTAAGTCCCTTGAAAATACGAAATTTTGTCATTGACAAGATAATCTTATTTTATATTCCGTTGTTAATACGTTTTTTATAAAGTAAACATTGATTGAAGGAGATGAAATACTAATGTAATTAAGATTGTAATATAAAGATTGTTCGATAACTTATCATATAATCCTCTTTTATTTTTTATAGTAAAGAATTAGATTATGCACAACTGGACAACTGACCACAGTTACTCTCGATAAAGAGAAAAGATGCTCGACTAAAAAAAAGTAATAAAATTAATTCGCCTCAAACTGAGAAATTAATACGCTCGACGAAAATTCAAAGTGTGTCCTTTCTTATATATAATATTGCAACCGATCAATCAATGAAGCGTTTGTCGTCTAACATAAATGCATTTTCCAAAATGCGTTTGTCGAATAAATCAAGTGGCATGCAGGGAGACGAAAATAGAAAGGACAAAGGTTCTACTCCTGGCGAAAAGAAACACGTTTGCGACATATGCAACAAAAGTTACGCTCGGAAGGTCAACTTGGAGAAACATCGAAGCTCTCATACCGGTGAACGCCCGTACAAGTGTGACTTGTGCGCCAAGAAATTCTTCCAGAAACAACAGTTGCTGAATCACTGGTCGGTGCACTCGAGTGATAGGGATTACAAGTGCGACATGTGCAGCAAGCGTTTCAAGCAGAAGAGCAACTTGACCAAGCATATACTTACACATTCCGAGGAAAAACCCTATAAGTGCGACGTATGCAGTAAGCGTTTCAATTCCAACAGCTACTTGACCAGCCATAAGCTTACACATTCCAAGAAAAAACCCTATAAGTGCGATGTATGCAGTAAGCGTTTCAATTGGAAGAGCAAATTGACCGAGCATAAACTTACACATTCCGAGGAAAAGCCGTATAAATGCGACGTATGCAGTAAGCATTTCAAGTCGAAGAACAACTTGACCAAGCATATACTTACACATTCCGAGGAAAAACCCTATAAGTGCGACGTATGCAGTAAGCGTTTCAATTGGAGGAGCAGCTTAACCAGACATATACTTACACATTCCGAGGAAAAACCCTATAAGTGCGACGTATGCAGTAAACGTTTCAAGCGGAAGGGCAACTTGACCATGCATATACTTACACATTCCGAGGAAAAACCCTATAAGTGCGACGTATGCAGTAAACGTTTCAAGCGGAAGGGCAACTTGACCATGCATATACTTACACATTCCGAGGAAAAACCATTTAAGTGCGACGTATGCAGTAAACGTTTCAAGCGGAAGGGCAACTTGACCATGCATATACTTACACATTCCGAGGAAAAACCATTTAAGTGCGACGTATGCAGTAAACGTTTCAAGCGGAAGGACAACTTGACCATGCATATACTTACACATTCCGAGGAAAAACCGTATAAATGCGACGTATGCAGTAAGCGTTTCAAGTCGAAGAACAACTTGACCAAGCATATACTTACACATTCCAAGGAAAAACCATATAAGTGCGACATATGCAGTAAGCGTTTCAAGAAAAAGAGCAACTTGACCAGACATATACTTACACATTCCGAGGAAAAACCGTATAAGTGCGACGTATGCAGTAAGCGTTTCAATTCCAACAGCCACTTGACCAGCCATAAGCTTACACATTCCAAGGAAAAACCCTATAAGTGCGATGTATGCAGTAAGCGTTTCAATTGGAAGAGCAAATTGACCGAGCATAAACTTACACATTCCGAGGAAAAGCCGTATAAATGCGACGTATGCAGTAAGCGTTTCAAGTCGAAGAACAACTTGACCAAGCATATACTTACACATTCCGAGGAAAAGCCGTATAAATGCGACGTATGCAGTAAGCATTTCAAGTCCAACAGCCACTTGACCAGCCATAAGCTTACATATTCCAAGGAAAAACCCTATAAGTGCGATGTATGCAGTAAGCGTTTCAATTGGAAGAGCAGATTGATCGAGCATAAACTTACACATTCCGAGGAAAAGCCGTATAAATGCAATGTATGCAGTAAGCGTTTCAAGTCGAAGAGCAGATTGACCGAGCATAAACTTACACATTCCGAGGAAAAACCGTATAAATGCAACGTATGCAGTAAGCATTTCAAGTCGAAGAACAACTTGACCAAGCATATACTTACACATTCCGAGGAAAAGCCGTATAAATGCGACGTATGCAGTAAGCGTTTCAAGTCGAAGAGCAACTTGACCAAGCATATACTTACACATTCCGAGGAAAAGCCGTAAAAGTGTTATGAATGTAGCAAAAACTTCATGCAAAAACTTTTTCTCAATCTTCACGAATCAAAATATTTAGGGAAGTGTACATACTAAGTGCGACTTTTGGGCCACAAAATTCTAACGAAAGCAGGATTTGCAGGATCACATGAAAGTGCACACGGTGGCATGTGCGACAAATATACGACATGCTTCTCAGCACAATGAGAAACAGGCACAAACGTATTGTACACTCCAAGAAAATGCGGTATACTTATCAGCAATGCGGCGAGAATTTTAGTCTGAAAGTTGAACTAACATCACAAAAACAGTAGATCTTGTAAATACTCGCAAGAATCAAGTCGAGTTCCAGTATAAATGCGATCGCTCCGTTCAGAAATTCCGTTAGAATGAGGATTTGCAAAAGCACATAAAAATACACAACGATTTGACGACAAGATTTACAACTGCGGCAATTATTACACGAGTTTGACCGGATGGACAAATAAAACAGGCACAAATGTATAGTTAAATTTTTTCAAGATCGAAACTTGTATATAAGAAACTTTTGAATTATATTTTAAATTTAAACTTTTTATGTGCAATTGAACTTAAATATATGATTTTTGTAATACGCGTTATGTAATTGTGTACAAATATTATATATATGTGACGTAAAATTTTACAATTTAAGAAGATTTTACAATTACAATTTCAAAATCTTGAACAGCGCGTTGCAAGTATAAAGGTGAGACACATTTTTATCATAAAACATGAAATTTTTCTCGTAGGACATGTACTGGCAGTGTAGCATCATTGAAAATTGACATTTTAGATAATACTAAAAATATATTTATATATTAATGCTAAGTCTTCTTTAGTCTGTAGTTACTTTGTATTTTCTATTATTATAAATAACGCAAATGGGACATGTACTGGCAGTATAGCATCATTAAAAATTGACATTTTAGATAATAATAAAAATATATTTATATATTAATGCTAAGCCTTCTTTATTCTGTAATAACTTTGTATTGTGTATTATTAATAAAATTACGCAAATACAGGACGATATTTCAAACCGCAAATTATGTCTTTATTATTATATTAGTAGATAATAAAATAATAGTTTAATTCATTAGTAGATAATAAAATAATAGTTATTATATACAGGGTATTCCGTAAGTCGAGGTAAATCGCTCGGGAGGTGAATGGGGAACCAAAAACAAGAAAGAAAGTTGATAGAAACATAGGTCCGAAAATGCGTTGTTCTCGAGTTATTGCCATTTTTATGTTAAAATTTGAAATTGCTTTGCTTTCGAATTTTTTTGTCAAAATTAAAACATGAGATGGTTTTTATGAGTTTCAAAACATAACTAAAGTCAAATAAAAGTTACGGGCTGCTTTAGCACCACCCAGGATGCACCACGTGGAGGTACAGCCCGCTTAGCATGCCTTGGCAGAGATCAGGACCCCACAGTTCGTCACCTCCTCGAAAACAACGCATTTTCGGACCTATGTTTGTATCAACTTTCTTTCTTATTTTTGGTTTCCCATTCATCTCCCGAGCGATTTACCTCGACTTATGGAACACTCTGTATATATGGGAAAGTCGGGTAAAATCGGGTAGGCGAGTCAAACCGGGTACCTCTATTTCTTCGTGATAGATATTTTTATTTGTGGCCAATTCGTGTTATTAGTTATAAATTGACGGTTATTATTCTAAAATAAACCGTGTCCACATATACACGATACTTCTTTTTTGAGAGAAGTTTGAAGTTTTTGAAACAAAAAAGATCGATATCGGAGCAACAATCAAGTCGTCGTGGATTTTTTCTCTACAAAGCATCTATTTTTATAAGTGCAGAACTGAATTCTGTACATATTAGAAAGTATAGATCGCATTAGTTTTCATCGTTTCTTTTACGTCGAAATATACAGCCGCCGTGTTTATTATTTTCCTCGTTTTGGGGCAAAACCGGATATCTGTGGGGCAAAATCGGGTACAAAAAATGTAGGATTAAAAAATAAAAAAATAAAAAAAAACAAGAAGACAGTTTATCTTTAGAAGAAAAAAAAATGTAGCCTGCAATCTTTGTACTCAACTTCAATCGAAGGCTAGATGCAGTGCGTTACATGCCAAGGGTCGACCCACGAGTTTTGCAACTATGTAGAGCAAGATATTTGTTTTTATTTGTGATTTCTGTTTATAGAATACACACAGAGAGAATTTTTTCTTAAAAATTTACCCTGAAAATCATGGTAATCGTGAGACAATATGGTATGAAAAGAATTTTAAAAATATATTTAATTAATTTTACCATACTTTTAGTGAAACTATACTTTTAGTAAAATTAATCAAACATATTTTATATTTTATTGTGATAGATATTATGTTTTATTGTAATAAACATTAATCAGAGAACTTTTCATAAAATTCTTTCCATACCATATTGTCCCGCGATTACCTAACCATGATTTTTAGGATAAATTCTAAGAGAAAATTTTCTCTGTGCATTTTTGTATTGTATTAGGATTTAAATAAATCAAGATTTCATAATTGCACGGTGATTTATACGCTTTTAAATGAGTACCCGGTTTTACCCCACCCGATTGGGCAAAACCGTGTATTTTGACTACTTCGAAAAATCTTGTCCTTGCTAAGCAAATATTTTTTTTTTTTCAGCAACTAGTCTTATTTTCTCATAGTATAAGGTTCACTAAACACTACTAACGGTCAGTAGATTTTTTGTAGGAAGACAAATCCAAAAAAGTACCCGGTTTTGCCCCACTTTTCCCTATATATATATACTATATATATGTAACAAAACACAATATAATGAAAAAATTTTCAAATAATATATATTCGGAAATAAATATACACACACATATATATTAAATGACTAAAGATAATTTTTAAAACCAAATTGACTTCTTTATAATTAATTTGCACTGTTATTCCTTCTTGAATGCTTTTTACTGTTATCGCGTCGTAATCAATTCAGTTTTCAAATGTAAAATAAATTGTAGATTGTAGATTAATTTTTTTGAAGACTCACGAGTCTAAAATATCTTTTACAATGCTATCATCACCCCCATTTGAGCAAATTATTTAAAAGTAATGTGAATGACAAAGTAGTGTTTCCCTTTAAATTAAAAACAATTATTAATATAACAAATGCTTTTAATATATATCTAATAAAATCGAAATTGACAAAAATTTGCATATATTTCGAATGTTGCAAGAAATAATCTCTTATGTGTGTGTGATAAATAAAACATTATTTATGTTTGAAATATCGCTCCACCACTCCTTGCGCACACATTTCAGGTATGTAAGAGATAGTATTGAAAAAAACCGATATATTCTGATATTCCATATTTATGATGAGCGTTTTTCATCAACGAAACATTCCTACTAATCAGCGATGCCACTTGAAATTACTTTAAGTCATCGATTATTTATTATTAATACTATCTGAACATAAAATGCGTAAGTTTTTCACAATGCCGTAAAGGCTTTTTACAATAAATAAATGTGAATGCGGAATTTATTGTGTGTTTTTCAAAGTATCTGGAAAGCATATATGTATATATTATTGTATTTATAAATTATATATAAATTATAATTATATATATATATAATTATATTATATATAAATTATAATTATAAATACGTGTCACACGATAATCCATATAATGTGGGTTGGAATTTCTCTCTCGGATAATAAAAACAAACCGCCGATACAAATTGCGTATGTTATGTCGACGAAAGAGCGACATTCAAAATTTGTCGCTAAATGACACATCTCTCTCCTCGAAACACGCTGGTATTCCGATATGTATATTCTCGTGCGTTTCTCGAATCGAAACAATTTGACGGCAGATTTGCTCGCGGTGAATTTACGTATACGTTGCACATAGCCGCGTGAGATCCCATATTTCTTGTCAAATGATATAGCACCGTTGTTATATGGCCGAGTCATGTAAACTTGGCTCGCTTGCATCTGCCCCATCGGCGTGGCGTGGTGTAATACGACTCAAGTGGAATACACCGATGGTACTCACGAGGGAGAATGCAATGGAGGGAGGAAGAAGAGTGATGCGGAGAGAGAGAGAGAGAGAGAGAGAGAGAGAGAGAGAGAGAGAGAGAGAGAGAGAGAGAGAGAGAGAGAGAGAGAGGAAGTGAAAATAAAAGAAAGAGAACCGACACGTTATGGCTTTATGGCGTTATATCCTGTCACGAAAATTGGAGGTCCTAATCCTTTGTCTTATATCGTTGCGGCCGCCGCAAGGGGAATTTTTGTTGTCCAATTTATGGTTGTTAGGATTTTTTAACATACGGGTTTATAGCCGTGCACACGAGGTGCGCGATCATAATATAAACCACGAAAAAAAGCTGTTCATCACGCAACGTGATGAGTGAACCGGTGGAGGATCATCTGCGTATGAGGGAATTAAGAAACTTACCGTAATTCCTTAATACATCTGCTCGAATTATTTTTAAATAGATTAAAATACTTTAAAATACTTTTTGAATTCTAAATATAGGTACATACATATATATATATGTATATATTACAGGCGGGGGTGTCCCATTTTAATTATGCAGCTGCTAGTTGCAAATTATATTGCAATTATACTTTTTCTTACAAACATCTATGTGTTTTCTTTATATCAATTGATTCCTTTTATTTATTTGATGCATAAAAGTATTGAGGTTTCAATCGTCTAAAAATCAATATTTCATGGTTTATGTTTATGTCAAATTTAAGTAAAATATATTTAAATAAAATATAAAATATAAAATATTTCGTAAAGTCGTAAACTATAACATTTAAAATTCGTAAAATATAAAATTTAAGTAAAATATAAAATATAAAATATTTTGTAAAGTTGTAAATTATTCATTTTTTAGCCATCTTATCTTTTAACTTTTTATGCCAAAAATTGCGAGAATCAATTTATATAAAAAAATTAGAGTAGTTTTTAAAAAGAAACAAATGACCTTCAAATAACCTTGAAAACCGCCCTTCAGAAAAAAAGTCATCTTCTGTCCCCCTTCAAATCAAACAACTTTTGTCTAAAGCATTTTGTTGTATAATCAAAAATAAAAAAGTTTTTGGGGGGTGGTCAATTAAAATAGGATACCCTGTATGTATATAATTCAAAATGTATATTCTATTTTTAAGAAAAAAAACATGGGGGTTATATACACACACATATATATATATGAAAAATTTCCCATGTTTTTTTCCTTTAAAAAGAATAAATGGCATCAATTATTTTTTGCCATCTATAAAAATGCATATAGATCCATAGGAAAACGGAGGGAGTCTCTCACGCTATTTCAGAATTTTACTTCGCTCTCGTTGCTCGAATTTTAATCCTCGATGGCCGTGCGTGCCGTAAGTGCGTGTCTGTTGCCAGCAGACCGGAAGGACGCGGGTCAGGTGAGAGCGTCGTCGTCTCCCTCGGCGAGCCGGGGAGTCTGGGTGGTCTCGTTTTAAGGTTCGGGGATTTTTATTAACAACAAAAACAAAAGCTTTTTATATTCCAAGCTTTTTAATGCTTAATCGATCGATCCGTTTCATCGCGCCAGCGTTTTTTTTTTTTTCCAAATAAAGAATCGTAACGCGGCTGCCACGTGCGATTTTTGACAGCTGTCAAACGGACACGGATTTTAGAGTAACGTGGATATCTCTCTCTCTTTCTCTCTTTCTTTATATATATATATATATATATATATATATATATATTGGAATAAGTTCCGGTATATATGTATATATATCGGAACTTATTCCAATATTTATCGTCCCTTTCCCTCTTCCCTGAAAACTTTAACCGGCTGCAAACTACCGAGTAAAGTTTATCCTCTCTCCGGAGGAAGAGGGATAGAGAGTAGCGCGATTCATTGTCCCTCCCTCCCTCCCTCTCTCTCTCCGAGAACCATGTATTTTCATTGAAACTCTCCACCCACCCCGCAAAAGTACCATTGTTCGAATATTCAAAACGGAGACGTCCATTGTGGTACGTTAGAATAGGCACAATGTGGTTCCTGTGTTGCGGGCTTTTGCGCGCGTGCTGCGACTTACAACTCGTCGTCCGTGACTTCTTTCTTCTTTTTTTTAAATCCGTGCGATGCCGAAAATAAAGGCCCGGGTAGGATTTCGCAAACAGGTTGCGCGCATTGTTGCGATACCTTCGATACACAACGCAGTCGAATTTTTTGAACGATGCATCGATCGTCTCTCAGACTGATACTACCTGTCGATCTCTCTCTCTCTCTCTCTCTCTCTCTCTGCGGAATGTGTCGAGATCGAGGACGATTTATCGAGTCGGGGATGGCGAAACTTGGGTTTCTCTTTGAACGTTGACATGGTCTCTTTATTCACAAAAATTCGCAAATAGCTGGCGGAAAGTAGTAACGCTGCGATTAAATAACGTGTTAATTGAGGTAGAAGAAAAATATGATGTGTGCACATATACACGTAGAACATAATAATCTTCCTTTTAATGTAATACGTAAATTTATAATGCGATAGACAATAATATTAATAAAATAATAATAATAATAATAATAGCAATAATAATGTCGAAATATTTTTTTAATAATAATACCAATAATAATAATAATAATAATAATAATAATAATAATAATAATAATTATATATATATATTCTGTTTATATTCACATTCAAAGAGCTATGTACAGTTTAGTTACTTTACAATCGAAGTACGAACAAGCGAATGAAACTTGGTAGTCCTATATATAGTATACCTGTATCTCATTATACCTGTACTATATTCACAACAAATAGATTCTCTCACGAGGGTGCGACAATGTACACAAAACGTGCATTTTATATATATTTATATATATATATATATATAATATTTATATGTAATATATTTATATTTTATTTACCCTTCGCCATTGTTAATTATCATTCGCGCAAAGCGGTACACTCGACCCTCGTTTTCTCCGACTCTCTCATTCTTACACTCTCTCTCTCTCTCTCTCTTTCTCTCTTCACTACTGATTATATTTACAGAAAAAAACATTACCATATCTATAATTATACTATGATATACGTGTGTCAGCAAATGCACCGACCGTCCTTGTCAAAGTATACCGATACCGCGAACGCCTTGTATATATGTGTGTGTGTGTATGTGTATATGTTTCTCCTCTCCTTCTTCTTCTTTTACTTCCTCCTCCACATCAAACTCTCTCCCGTTTTATCACAGATAAATAAATGTATTCTTTACAAAACAATGTACAATGTTCCATTCGATGCATCCTCGACCGATGACTCTCTCTACCTTTTCCTCTTGTTTACTTTTACGCACCAAGGTACAAAATAATAAACTTCTTTCTTCTTCTTTTTTTTTGTTTTTTTTCTTCTCCGAAACGCGACAGCAAACTTTTTGAAAAAATATAATTTAAAAAGAATATCAACAATTTCGAGCACCGTGCACGTCGCATTTCGACCTCTCCCTTAATATACGCTAATTCGCAATGTGACTCGTGTTATATTATATATTTTGTACAACTTCTCGAAACTATTACAAAAAAACCTTCCCTTAAAAGTAAAAAGAAACGTTTACACGTTAACTTAACAAAAACTTAAAATTGTTCTTAAAAAGAAATTAATAACTGCAAGAAAAATGCAATATAAAATATAGCATTAAACAACAATCGTAAAACATCTATGTAAGAGTGAAAGAAATACCTATAGTATATTGTACAATCTTCTCCTTTGACTCTTGAGATGCGCGAGTGCACGGCTGACAAGTCGCGCGAAAAGGGACGAATTTGATCCTTAAAGATTATCTCATCTCTTTCTCTCTCTCTTTCTCTTTTACCGGGTCTCTCTCTCTCTCTCTCTCTCTCTCTCTCTCTCTCTCTCTCTCTCTCTCCTCGCTCTTTCTCTCATCAGCTGATAATATTACTACACGCATAAGTGTATCACGTCACATGCATAATCCACTCGTACGATCCACCCATATATTTATACTTATAATGTAGCGATGTATACTTTTTCTCTTTTTCTCTCTGCAAAATTCTCAAGACGTGGATAAAATTTCCTGATGTGGTAGATACAGCCTTAAGATCTACGGCCTAAAGATACTTGCGCGTGTCATCGTGTGTGTAATGCGTAGGTGTATTATTTATCATTCCATCTCTCTATATGCGGGTATTCAGGTATATGTTAATATTTCATTCGGATAATTGAAGGAGTTAGTGGTAAGTTTAACGATAGAGTAGAACTTTGTAATGTATATAATCTGTCTTTCCTTTTTATTTATTTATTTATTCTTTGCCTTAAGCCTACAACAGGTAGATCAAGTTCCTCCTTTTTTTCTCTTTCGACGATATCGCGCGACTATGATGTGGTGGAACTCCGTCCCGTCGAAATCTCTCGGCTGAATTACGAGTGATTTCGACCGTTTAAGAAACATATAACTGTTAGATACAACTTTATAACAAGAAAAAAGTGCTACTTTGCACGTTGCCCGTGTGAAAAAATGCATTACTTGTCCGCGAAACCTCAAACAATCCGCCTTTCCGTCAAAAATGTATATCCTTTATATGTATATCCTTTATTTACAGAATCGACAACTCTACGCGCACTCTAAGAACTCGTCTTCGTAGGAAGACGCTGAATATGATCGAAAATGAACATTAATTTAAAAAAAATAAAAATAAAAATTTGTAATTATACATGTATCTGGTAAACGCACGAGTGTATGTGTATGCGCGCGAATATGTGAAAACGATACACCAATAAACGTCGAGGATGATCGCGAAAAGGTCGTTCGTTGGCCAGCTGACCTAACTGACTTGACAGAAGCGTTTCTTTATAGATGAGCGAGTGTCGTCACTACTTTCTTAAAATCTTAAAAGGATCAGTGAAAATGTCACTGATTAAAACAGATATGACAAGATTTAGAGTAGCGACACAAGAATAGAAAATAATGCTATAATATATATATATATATATATATATTTGTTTGTATCTCAGGTATATGTATTGATTTAACAATTCTATGGCAATTAATACTGCTCATAATTAAATTGAATATAAATTGATTTTTTAAAGCCTTTACATATCTATTAATTTTAATAAATATATAAAGGTTGTAAAAAATAAATTTCAATATTATTATATTTATAAATGTAAAGATGCAAATAATAATACCTCACTCTTTGCTCCTCTCCATCTTGTGTCCCGAATTATGGCCAATAAGACTTCAGATTAGTCACCGACTTTATTATTTGTCTCAATGTCAGTGAAATGTCACCTTTATTTGCAGCTCAATGAATAATAATACACCGATTCCATTTAAGAAAGTACACTCCTCCCCCGCATTCCTCTGTCAACCAGATCGGTCGGTCGGTACCGATCGAAAGTATGGCGGCTCTCTTGCTCTCGCAGCAAAGAGGGAAGAGATCGCGCGTCGGATTCTCTCTTAAATCCAACGCGCGTCCCTATACTTTCTTCTTACCCGGCTGCGGTGTCGCTTCGCCGTACGTAGCCGTGCGTAAGCAGGCACTTTGACGTAATTCTCCTAATTCCTAAATCTCCTCTAAGCCGCTTCCTCTCGCCTCGCCAGGCGCTTCTCTATCCTTTCCCTCCCTTCACCCCGTCTTCCGCTGCTCTCCCTCATATGTCTTTTCCTAGTCGCGCGTTCCAGAGAGGTCGGGGAACGAGATTTATGTATCTCGAAGAGCACCTTCCTTTTCCTTCCTTCCTTCCTTCCTGTGTCTGTGTGTATGTGTGTATGTCTATACTCGCTTCGCGCTTCTATCTCTCGCGAGCTCGAGAGACGCTAATAAATCCCCCGAGACTATACTCTACTCTCTCGGGAGCGCGTGTATTTACAGTCCGGCCGCGGAACTTCCTCGCAGGACCCTTTCCTCAACGGCGCCGCTTTATTCTGCAACAGAGAAATGGAAATGGTCTTAGAGATATCGGCGCCGCCATGCTTCTTCTCCTCTCCTCTCTTCCTCCGCAAAGTTCATGGAAGGGAAAACTCGCGTTGCTACCTGGTTACACCTTGATTATACCCTGGCCTTCATAAGGGATATGTCTATCGCCCTTTTGGGGAGCAATTTTCGAATATACTTTCAAATCGAGCAATCGTGTTTTACACACTATGGTATCAACTGACTTTCAGCTAAGTCACGAAGCCCGATAGTTAAGGCTTATTATCGAGCGCGTAATTGAGATCTGTTTGGAAAAACGAGGGGAAAAGAGGGGACACTAGAGGGGGAGAGGGTTCCAGGCTGACGTATGAACTGATAAGGCCGCGACAATCGCGATTCGCGATTATTAGGTCGCTCAATGAACGGATAACCGGCTTAAGTGGCCGCGATATCCGCGAAAATGCCGCGATTATTCGTAAACTCGTGTGACCGAACTATTAATATATACACGCGTTTACCTTCATAAGGGATCGATAAGTAGGCGCGCGTGTGCTCAATTATCTCGCGCTTGTAAGTTAATTCATAAGTAATAATTTAAAAAATATATAAATTAAAAAATGAATATTATTGAAGAAAAAAAAATATTTGGTAGAATTTTATTTCAGAAAGATAATTATATGAAAATAAAATGGATTTAGAAAAGAAGTAGAAAAAGTTTATAAAGAATATATATTAATTTATTTTAGTTTTATTAATAAATTTTATTAATAATTTTTTTAAATTTTATTATATTAATTTTATTTTATAAAGGATATATATTAATTGAAAATGATTATTGATGAAGAAGGAATAGGCATTAAAATAATTGAAGACTGAATTTTTTAAAATATAATGTAATAAGGTAGAAGATGTAAAAAGAGATAAATACGTTTCATTTAATACTGTCGATGGCCGAGTACTCTAATCGAATATTTTGCGAGTATCCGCTTATTTACCTGGATATTATATAAAGTGTCTTTTAATTCATGCTCATTAAATACACACAAAGTACTATATTTATAGGAAAATATATAATAATATATTAAAATATGTATATATATGTATTTATCGGCAACTTCAAATACATCAAAATATAATACTCGACATAATATAAAAAAAACTCAAATACTCTCCGCAATTTTAATAGTCCGAGTACTCGAGTATTGCCTGCGATTTTAATATCTGAGTAATATCGAAAATAACCGAATAACCGGTTAATATGCGCGAATTTGGATAAGGGGTCAGCGAAGGTATCCGAGTACTCGAGGTAGCCTTGCTTATGCCGATAGCACACTAATTCGACTGGACTCGGATCCCCGGAAACCTGCTCATTACGTATTGCGGGGCTATTCTCCGCGGCTCCGGATAATTGCTAATTCGTGACAACGATTGTGTCAGTGTTAATAAACGATACGTGTGCGAGATAAAATGCGATCGTTATGCAAAACACGCTACTCACCCGACTATTATCGTAACGGGGCACTTATACGCTGCCATTTAATGCGCCCGTAACCGTTCGCGACAATTGTCAACTATCTCCACGTGACGTATTTCTCAATTGACACGTGTATTAGGTAACGATGAGGCTTTTAATGGCAAATCCTAAAACGTTCGGCGAGAGAGAGAGAGATCTATCAGAACATAATCTCCGAACGCGTAAGAGAGTCTTCGCGCGTGAAAATTTGCGCAAGAATTTTATCATTAATCGCGATCGCGTACAGATTGATGATTTTCGCATTTCAAATTGATGAAGTTAGCTCGAGGCGATCAAAATTCCTAGATAACTGGCTATTAACCGGGCTCCAGTGATGGATCGAACGTTTATATACCGATACTCGATTAGTGTATCTCTTCCGGTGGACGCGAGTTCGTTATACAATATGCCAATACGATCGGAATGATCGATATACATTGCTTTTATCGTACAAGATATGAGTATTGAGCGAAATAAACATTTGTCATATTGATCGTAATCGAAACTTCATCGGGACTAATTGCCTTCCTGAGTGCGTGGTCATGTTGACTCTGACAATTCTTTCGAAGACAATGCTTCATTCACTTTCACTTTCCTCGTGTTTAGAACGTTCACAATCGAAAGACTATTGTCCTTACATAATGCGTCCCTCGAATATAAATTACATACGAATACTCAAATTATTAATTATGTATTATTGACTATTTACTATTTACAATTTACTATTTATTATTTACTACTTATTATTTACTACTTACTACTTACTATTTACTATTTATTATTTTTTATTTTAAAAAATATAGAAATTATCTTTTAATCTTAAACGAGCAAATTGAAGAGTTGACAGATAGAGCAGGATTTCAGGGCTTTTTGCAATCGATTCATTTCTGAGAGGAGGTTGAATTTTCAAATGATGTTGATCAGCGATATCTTCAAATTAATCGTGTTTCAACAACATCTACAATAATTATGCGGTTACACGTGATGAGATTTTTACGGTGTGCGATTAATCCTTCTGTCAATACATAATTTTTCACCTTTTCAATGTATGGGTATCAACTGGCGACAATTTCTTTATACAACTATTGGGCATCGAACATTCTTTGTATTTTAGGAGATTTCCAAATAAGGTCTTCTCTTTGTATTTTGTTTCGGGCGGAGAAAAGTTCCGACACATTCTTAACATTTTTAAAATTGCTTTAGCTACCCGTTCATTGACAGCAGGATTAAACGGGATTAAAAAGTAACGCCTAAAGTGACTCTTAAATATCCCCTTTTTGAGCAAAAAAATTTTGAATTGAGTAAAGTATTAAGTACCATCCCAAACAGCACAGTGACGTTTTAAAAACGTATTAAAAATGTACATATTGGACGTTTTGTACGTATTTATAACATCCATATTAGAGCCTTCGACATCTTTAGGACATTTTAGAAATGTCCAGTGTTACTTTTCTGGACAATCGAAACATGTCCATTTTAAGGATTAAACGAACTAAAATTGGACCTGCTTTGAACATTGAACGTATATTTTATAGTAGATAGGTGTAGGTATATATGTAAATTTATATATTTAGAGTTTAGAGTACTGAATATACCTATTTTAGTACACATACAGCATCAAAAAATTGCAGAAATCTTGCAAACATCCAAAAGAAACAAGAAAAAAAATTGTTGAAACTGTGTAAGTTCATTTTGTTTATCCGTAATACTTGGATATTCAGGTATTATAATCTTAATATTCGCAAGCTTTATATATAATTCTCCTAACAAATCTTAAATACGGGAAACATAGCGCCTCGTGCGTCACATAGCGGTAAATAAAAGAACTAATGATTAATGAACTGTTTTTATAATTTTTTTGGAATGTTACAATAATATTTCGTTTAAAATATTACAGTTACATGTTCTTATAATGTCTCTCCAATATTACGTTGCAACTTGTAAAATTATAATATTGCTGCAATGTAAATAAAATGTTCTGTGCTGTATGTAAAATGAATGTTTTTAAAACGTCTAAATATAATATACTTTGAACGTCTAATAATGGATATTCTTAAAACATTCATATTATATCCATGGACATTTGGACTAATTGTAAATAAAAATCAAAACTGGACGTCCATTGGATATTCTGTGCTGTCTGGGATTGGAAAGTTTTTATTGTATTTTTATTATAGACGGTGCGTGCGTATTGACTCATCATTATGCAAATGATGTAAATTATTATAATGCAACAATCAACAACAACGATAATATAAATCCTGTCGAAAAATTTTATTTCATCAGTGAACAGAAGTGACATAAGAAAATACAGTAATATTAATTTCCTCATTACCCCATCTACAGTTGACTTGAATGGATTTTAGTTGTGAAATAATCAATGTTTATTATTTTATTGATCCAAAACGGTTCATGATAACACGCTAAAAATATATATATTTGTAAACAATAAAACATTAGCTTTAATCTGATATTTTTTCATTTCTGTTCAAAAGAGGAATTTTCTAAGCGTCACTCTTTCGATATCCGTTTCGAAACTCGATCAGCGACTCGCTCTGCGAATATATTTCAAAACCCTGTACTTCGAGTTGTCTATTCCGCATCTATTCTGTCGTGTCCTTCTCTCCCCCGTTTCTCCCTGTTCCTTTTTGCTCTTTCGTTCACCGGACCGCGAAATGACATCCGCGCTTTCCTGTCGGCTCGGATGACAAATGTCGCGCGATTATGCGGTAAGTCGTTTCGAAAGTTCTGCAGTGACATCTGGATGTCACATGCACGTTCGGCCACCACTGCGACGAGCGATAAACATTTATGCGATTATCATTTATATGCGATGGCTAAAGAGTCGCGTCTCCGTTTCTACTCTTCGTCATTGGGAAACGCTCGGAGCGATCTATCTGGATGATAAAAAAAAAATCTCGCTTTTATCGATAATTATTATCAGCGCGTAGAAAAGGAGAGAGAATACTTATGATTAGTAATCGATTAGTACTCGTTATTAGTACCCGAGGAAATTATTCTGTCCTGATGAGAAATTGATATTGATATTGATATATTAAATGATTTCTTTTTTGTAAAAATTTAATCTTAAGCAAAAGGAAGAGAGAAAGAGAGAGTATAATTTAACTCGCATTTGTTTTATTATTATTCTAAAATAAAAAATCAAAATATAAAAACTACTACTAATAATAATATTAATAATAATCATCATCATCAAAGTGCCTTTCCTTGTTACAAACGCAAAGCTGCTTCTACCTGCTGATTTTTTCCACTGATTGATGCTCTACAGAAACCTGTTTATCCATTCATCTCTAACGGTCCAAAAGTTATGAAACAGCATTTCACGATAAAATCATTAAGTATTCAAACATCATCTGTGAGTAAACACCTTACACCTCACACATACAAATTGTCTCTCTACAAGCCAGCAAATCAATTGCAGTTGCATCTCTTTAAATAATTTCTCTCTCTCCCTCTCTCTCTTTCTCTCTCACGGATACAACGGATTAAGATTTCAGAATAGCATTCTTTTCGTATAAACTGATGATTTATTTACAATTAGGAGAGATAAGAATCGCACCGATTACAGAAAAAAGGTATCCCAGTGCAAGAGTGTCCGCAAGATTTTTTCCAGGACGAGGGGGAGGGGCATAATTTAAAATATTACTTCTAGAATTAAAATATTTATAATGTTTGAAATTTATACATCTTTTGGTAATAAATGTTCTCATCGCAATAAGATAGGTATGTCGAGAAAGACTTTTTTTTGTGCTTTTTAATTTAAAAATTTTTGTTCTTTTTTAATTTTTTTAAGTAAGTTTTTTTGTATTAAAAAAATATGCAAATAAATTCCAACGTTTATTCAAAGGGAGAGCAAATATTTAATTTTTTACTGATTCCAGGAGAGGGCAAGTGCCCCATCTTGTCCCCCCTTATGTCGTAATTTAATGGTTCGCGGAAAAGATCGGCACGAAAATCTTACATTGTGAAACAAACGGGATTAAAAATCCCGGGATTTAAAAAAATAGGTTCTCTCACTATCTCTCTCTCTCTCTCTTTTGAAAATCGACAGAGCGATAACGCGAATTTCATTGTGCTCCTGTAAAATGGCAACGTGTCATCGGGCGTAATATTATTATTATTATTATTATTATTATTATATCGCTGCTTTCGCGTGGCTGGATAATGCTCGCATAATAAATGCAGAAGACAGATCGGCATGAAATTATAAACATCAAACAATCATTAATTCAAATAAAAGCACCGGGTTGCGGGAATTTTAATAATAACTCACGCTGTGATAGCCTCCACCCTTTTCCTCCCCCCGCCTCTCACTCGCCTTACATTACGCGTTTTTAAATTCCGCTCGCGTATATCGACGCGAATTATAATTTCCTCGGGAAATTATAATAACAACGCGCGTGTGTATATATACGCGTTTTCATAATGATTTAATTATAACGTGACCGAGAAAGAGGAAGAAAGAGAGAAAAATATATAAGGGGGTATGTTTATTTTATAACTTTATTAATAATACGGTTAAACACACATATATATATACACGGGAGAGACGTATAGTATCGAAGAATTTACGCGGTAATACTTAAGGGCATAAGCGATAACGAGCTGTCCGAGGAGATCCTTTTATACGAGGGCGATCATCATATCGAAACGCGTCGTTTTTTTTAATAAGCCGAGATACTATCTCTCGCCATATCTGTCTGGTCTTAAAATTAACATGTTAATTTATTTTTAGAAGAGAGAGAGAGAGAGAGAGAGAGAGAGAGAGAGAGAGAGAGAGAGAGAGAAAGAGTTGCGATTTTATTCCCAATCAATAACATTTGCATCGAACCGACTGGCAAATCACGAAATCACATGAATGATAGCGACGCCTCGTCTCATCAGGGTCGAGAAGGCGACGATGCGCGGTCCCAGATTAGCATTTCGCGTCCTAGCATCTGGGAACGTAAATAAAGGGGGGCGAAGGGGGGAGAGGCTACCGTTTTCGAGAGAGATTTCGCACGCCGGGGCTACTACTGTACGTGATAAACACTCGAGATGAGAATATAGAGGTCGAGGACAAAGAAGGACGCGACGACGAAGGGGAAGAAGGAGCGCGATGTCGACCTGACCAAAACCGACCGACGACGAAGAGACGACCGGGAATTCCAGAAACGCGCGCGTTTCTCAAAGAGTTCACCGGCGACGAGAGAGAAAGAGAGAGAGAGAGAGAGAGAGAAGAGGGAGAGAAAGGAAACCGCGGCGACGTGTTCGAGGATTTATTAAGGAGACACCTGAATCTCTTCCCGTCCGGAATCTCGAAACCGTTAAAAAGATCGCCTATCCTCTCTCTCTCTCTCTCTTTCGCCTCCGTGTGGCAAGGATGTGCACGGTGGTCGCGAATTTTAATGTAAATACCGTGAGATCGTATAAAATATCGTTTAGCTTAGGAAAGCGACGATCCTTGGAAGACCTAGCCGGGGCCCCTCCACATCCTAATAACGATTAAACATCCTCGCGCTAATTGGCAATTATAGGGCACGAGAGAGCTTCGAATCTTGCCCCCTTCATGCTCTCCCTTCTCTCTCTCTCTCTCTCTCACTTTGCGAAGGAGCGAAGATCGGGTTTATCCCTGATGGTGGATACTACAAAAAGCGTTGCGTCTCGCGCGACTCACACTTTCGTCTACCTGTCCCCCTGTGTGTGCGAAAAGGGAAGAGGCAGAAGGCTCGAGGATGGTCACCGGATGGAGCGGGTGTTGGACCCTTCAGAAAGAGAGAGGAAGAGAAGAGGCAGCATTATAAGCGCGCCCGACGCGTTTGGTATATATAAACACAAACGAAAAAGAAAAGTGGTAGGAGGTGGGGGAGGGGCGGGGGAAGGGGGAGGCGAGGTGACGACAGCGAAAACTAGTTTATTTGGAACGCGGCTATAAATTAGGATCAGATCGCCGCGAGATAAGAGAGTACTGGCCAACACCCGGTTCCCTCTGAAAAGACGACCTTCCCCTTCTCGTCCCTTTATCCTCCACCCCGTTCCTTCCTTCGAGATGGTCCTTCTACTTCGCGTCGTCAACGTCTCGTGGCATCCTACAAAGACAATGAACGGGGACGAACGTTTTTCGCAGGTTCGATTTTGCGCTCCTCACCTCTCGAATTTTTTGTATCACCTTGTATCGTCCTAAGCGATATTTCGGAATAATTTTTTTCACATTTTAGCATCATAAAAATTTCTTGCTTAATTTTTCAACACTTGTTGCATTAAAGTCAAATTGAAATATCTATACTCTTATACAGGATGGGTCATTTTAACATCCCTAAATTTCTTTTTTTCTATGCCTTTGACAAAAAAATGTTTCCCACAAAAGTTGTTTGACCTTAAGGGTGACGCAAGACAATGATATCAATTTGTTTATAGATGATACCACTTTCGAGAAATTCACTAATTATCACAATTATTTTTTTAACAACTTTATGCATTATTTAAGGGTTTTTTTTTCGATTTTTCTATCAGTTACATAATTTTTTAATTTTTGAATATTTATCAATTTTGGATCTTCATCGGCTACAGATGACGTAGAGTCGGAAAAGTTTTGCTCCAAGTGCTGTCAAATTGACGCCGGTTGAAGACCGGGAAATATATTTTCGCAGGAAAAGAGGCTTCGGGGGATTCCCTTACGATTTCGACGAATCAGATAACCTTCAAAAGAACTCACGCTCGTACCGCGAGAAAAGCGTTACGGATACGGGGAGGATTCGCCGAGAAGAATGAAGAAGAGCGAACGAGACCGAGGAGGGTAAAGCCCTGGAGATGAATCCCGCGAATCGTTTGTAAGGAAACGAGCGAACAGCCGTTTCGACCCTCCCTTTATTCACGGCCGCGAATGAGAGGACGAAGACTCCAGCGGCTTTCCCGGAGATGCTTTAACGATCGCCTTCTCGACTAACCGCTTTTCTCTATCTTTCTGTCCGACTTATCGACCATTTCATTCACGAACTATCCTCCGAATGAATTAACGAGATTTTCGTACAATTTATACGCATGTAAATCGTTCGTCCGATATGCGACATATATAATTTTAGATAGAATTTACAACGCGATCAGCGCTGGCACTTCTTTACGACGCTCGAAGGTATCCATCTTAAGCTTAAAGAGACCTAAACACGAGACCGAACCGTCCGAAGTCGTCCGTTCGGTCACCAACGCGACAGGTTGAGGTGTGTCTGAGTATATATTTTCAACACACATATACATATACATAAAAAGCTACGGACGACCTACAGTGTGGTAAGAGAAAGACGCGGTTAGCCAGTGGTGATTCCATTCACTGATTGAAATCTCCGTCCATTTGTCACTGTCAAGGAGGTGGCGATAGCCTCTTTCTCCTTATTCCCCTCTCTCTCTATCTCCCTCTCACTGCCTCTCTTCAGGCTCTCGACTGTGGGCTACCCACACGCGCTGCTCCGATGCGCGATACCATTATTATTTCAACTCGAGTCGCCCAGCTTAACGACACGCCAATCGACACACCGGATATTAATTTCTTATCGATTGTTCCCGAGATATCCGCGCGCGAGTTTGGCATCAACCGAATTCAACAACAGTTCTCGCGCAAGCGAAAATCCTTGTATCGATTTTCGTGCCGATAAGCCGGGCCGGTCATGTACCGTTGCTTCGGACAACTTGCCCCTTTTTTCTGTCCATTCCCATCTCCTCCTTTATTCTTCTCTCCGCTCATCTCCGTCGGAGATTTTTTTTCCTTTACAGTCGCGAAAGTAAATTACGAAAATAACTCATTGTGACGTTAACGTGGCTTTAATGTATGAACCGACCCTGAATTTTTACATCGATCTTTCTGTAGGAAGTTCGAAATCTTTCGACGCATGTGAAAAAGCGAAAAAATAATAAAACTGCGACTTACCTCAAGAAAGACTATATCGCGTTCTGGACCTTCGCTGTTAGCTCTCTTAAACCGGCGACACGTAGCCGTTACCCATTGATTGTGAACTGAAACACAAAAAGAGACGCGTACTTTTTAATTCTTTCGTATATATTTTTCAAGGAGAGAAAATATTTTTTGTTTATTTTGTACACCGAATAAAGATTCACTCGCGATTTATCATATGAATACCCTAACAATATTAACGACAAAATTATATCCGACATTAGACATAGGTCTTCCCTCCACTCACCTTTTGTAAAACGGTTTGAACGCGGTGCTGGCCTCCGTGGGCGGCAAACTGGCAGTGGTTTGATGCTGATGGAGAATGGAATTCTGTCCGACCGGCGAGCTCTGCAGCCGAGAGCTGAAGGACGACGCGCTACTGGCCGAGCCCGAACTCGTCGACAGATAACCCCCGCCACCGGGATGAATCGCCGCGCCATAGGGATTGTTGGGATTGCCGTTAGTCGCGGCTCCGGTCGCGTTACCACCAGGACAGTAACCACCCGGCGGGCCCTGGATCACCCCGTTCGGCGTGGCCACCTTCATGTTGGGCGGCGTCTGGGGTGGAGTGTCCGTGCCAACCTCGGGAAACCCCGCCGCAGCCGCCGCCGAGGAGGACGCGCTCGAGCTGGAGCCCGACGACGAGTTGGGGTTGTAATGGAGCTGACTGCCGGACGAGGACGAGAGCAGACCACCGTATCTCGCGGCCATGCCTGTGAAGGGCGCCGTCGCCGCCGCCGACGGGCTCATCCCGGCCGAGGAGGGTAGAGCGAACGAGCTCCCCAAGTTGCCGCCACCACCGGCGCCACCACCTCCCCCTACCATGCTTGCTGGACCGAGCCACGAATGTCGCGTGTCAGTCTGGATCATATCTTGACGAGGCATGTGATATTGGTTCTGTTGCGGGTAGTGCTGCTGATGATGCTGATGATGGTACTGCTGATGGTGGGGGTGCGAGGGTGGCGGCGGTGTCTTGCACGCCGCCGTATCTGCTAGAGACCAGATTTTCGGTTTCGTCGCTGGGATAGGTACGCCACCCGCGCCACAGTCCGGTTTGATGCCCTCGTCCTTCAGATGATCCTCGCCGCCGAACCCTTGATGGTGATGATGGTGATGCTGCATCGCGTGATGAAACGGATGCTCGTTCCGTCGACGATCATCCTCGAGTTCCAGGTCGTCTTCATCATCGAGATCCTTGTCATGTTGCAGGAGCTCCGCTTTCACATGCCTCATTGGCTCTGGAAACGATATCAAGGGGAGATTATTTGTAGACTTATCAACTGAACGTCTATGTGCGGATTCGGCGAAACGTCAACAAAATAAATACGAGATATTCCGGCACAAAATTGTACGCCGCGTTTGTCATGCCGAAGACGGTTCGCGATAAATGGATACGGGGAATATAGGCATTAATGGTTTATAATGCTCGAAAGCGAGACGTAGAACGCAACGTAACGGGATTCCGTCGTCGTGAAGGGTCGTCGAGCGGCGCGCGAGAGTGGCGGATATCTCCCTTACGCCCCTATATAGTTAAGCTGTAAGGGATGCTGTGAAAAAAGGGGAAGCGAAGCCTTCAACCACTTTGGGGCGCGAGAGATTTCAGTTTCCCTTCGGGGCAGCTGACTGCGGGGAGGATGCGCGGGAGAAAGATGGAGCGTCGTATCCCTCTCTCCTTTTTCTCCCGATCTCCCTCGTCCCGTCTCGTCTCTCGGGGCGCTTCACGAATCGTCCCGAGCGTCTGCCAGCCAGCCAGCCAGCCAGCCAGGCAGCCACCGAGCCAAGCCAGCCAGTCAGTCAGGGGTGAGAATTTCATTAAGAGGTTCGAATGTGTCGGCAGAGGGTTTACTTGATGGGTCGTCAAGCGATAATTCCCAAGTTCGAAGGGCGTGCTGCTATATTCTGGAGTGCAAAAGAGAAAGAGAGAGAGAGAATAGAGGAGAGAGAAAAAGAGTTTCGATTTAGGGCGCATGCACGCCCCCTTATAAAGGGAGCCTTATAGGCCAACTAAATAGATACTACCGTCGAGTCCACAAGTGGCTCTTTAACTTTTGACCCTCTTTTATCAAACGTTAATCTCATAATCTTCACGCCGTGCGGGCAGATTTCCTGTTTAAAATTGAATAACTAAATTATGTGTATTTGTATTTACGGTTTCGGATTCGTTGCTTGCGTACGAGACAAAAGCGTATAATAATAATAATAATATCTCTTTTGCCCAGTGTTGTAATATCTTGCTAATTCGCGAAACAAACCAAACTTTTGCTCATGTTCCGACTTTACGTAAAACAATAGCGAACTCGAAGAGCCAAGAGAGCTCGAATATATTCCGCCTGAATACGAATATTTCAACCTTCCGTCGCATAGGTGGCTGACAGTTCGTGTGACCTATCTTCCTCAGACTCGGCGTAGAAATTCATGAACGTTCCCGAAAGCTCCCCTTTGAATTTCTAAAGGTCACATCAGCACGTATTCATCTTTTCACAACCAAAGTGTCGATACACACACGTATACGCGCATACGCGTTCTCGCTAGTTTTATCTAAGAGGAGAAATACCGCGAAATATATATTTTAGACGTAAGAAGGCTTTCACGAGAGAGAACCGAGCGCGGCAAATGAATTTCCCGTCGGTTCTCGTCAAGCCTTTTCCAAGCCTTTGGTGCGCATTGTCGAAGCGCTGCTCACCTCGGTCTTTTCAAATTACGGGCCATTGCAGGACGCGTGACGCAGCACGACAGGACCTGGATATCCTGGTTATCGGGAGAGAGAAAGAAAGAGAGATCGAAATGACGAGAAAGAGAGACAGAGAGAGACTCGATATTGGCCAATGTGCGGTGGGGTAATGGTGGCTATAGGAGGGTCCGTACCATTCGTCTCGCCGCGGGCGCCGATACATCACCGTACCTCGAACCAGCGCGTTCTCCCGCACGTGTATCTATATACAGTTTGCAGTACATATACCTATATCTATATATATATATATATATATATATCTGTATATATATATATATACACACACACACATACATATATATATATATATATATATATATGGATCCCGTAGCACGGAGTGTATATGGTTCTACGGATGGCTACTCAGCCCGGGCGCACCCTCTCCCTCTTTCGCGCACGCATACAATTATGCGCTCCTCTCGCTGTATGTGCACATATACACAGGTCCACCTACGAGCCTCACAACACGGGCGGGCAGCCCGGGTCCAGAGAGCCCGAGGTACCAATACACCAACGGCCGTCGGCCCGGTCCACCGGGGGACCGAACTGAGGGCCATTAATCTCTTCGCGCGGCAACCCGCAACCTGTCACTGTGTTTACCCACATGTGAACCATTATGTCCGCCCCCGCAATATAGAACTCCGCTCCTCGCTCCGCGCAGCGAATTCCTAACCTTGCCGTTTCCGGCCGCCGCGCCAAGAAATGCAATGTGTGTCTCGATATCGCATTTTGGGAAACGGGCATTAAGCGGAACCCTTAACGAGCGCTTGCGGTGGTATCGAAAACCAGGATGAGCCGAATTATGCAACTCCGTATTTCGAAATCGTTTGCTGTCGCGATATTGGAGCAAAGATATATTTATCCAAAAGTGTCCACACTTTCTCTCGAGAAGGAGAGGGGTTTAAAAAATGTTTAGAAATAATTGTCGCGACTGTCTGACACAAAGTTGTAAGGTCGACTTGTGCATAGTGTGCAATATGCACGCTTGCGCAATACGAGAAATGCCAGCTGATGGGTATTCGATATCGGGGAACCTGGTCACGCGAGGTAAACACGCCATCGACACATTCCGGAGTCAAAGAGATCGGCTCGCCCTGCTTGCCGGACCCAACCTTCGAGAAACGATGCCAACAATACTTTTCGCAATATCGATAATCGGACGTTTCCTAACGATAGAAAATCCCCGATAGCGCCGAATGTTATTATTATCGGTGTTTCTGCCGCTGCGACGTTGACGGACACGCCTTTCTCATTTTATTTTGTTTCACAGTTTGTAGCCTTGTTAGCGGCGCAAATAAGGTATAAGCTGGGATCTCTTGCGTGTCAATCGTCAGATCTCGCAAATTTTCTAAATCGCTCTCGCGAGTTCACGACGTGAAAACATGACTACTTTGTATCTTAAAGCATAAGAAGTCTCGAATAACAATTTTGATAATCCAGGGCGTCCACTTTCTGGAAAAACGTGGAAAACGTGAAATTCTCGAGGATTTAATTTTTGTACCTGGAAAAAATCTGAGAACTGTCGTGGAATTTTACTGGGATTTCTTTTCACGACTTTTTGTACGAGATTCAAGTGAACACCCTGCAATATCGCGCGTGCGCGTGAATGGAGAAGAAAAAAAGACTTACCGGTGTCATCGAGGCCCCGTCTCGCCTCTTCGCCAACTCGGTCGCCTCTATTGTCCGCCGCGAGATCGTCCTTTTCCTTATTATCCTCGGAATCGGAGAGCACCGCGTCGTCGTCGTCGTCCGTCTTGTTTTTGGGTTCCCACGTCATCTTGTTCTCCTTTTTGAGACGTCTCCGCGCGTTTGCGAACCAAGTGGAGACCTGAGTCAGCGTCATCTTCGTGATGATAGCCAGCATAATCTTCTCGCCTTTCGTCGGATACGGGTTCTTCTTGTGTTCGCTCAGCCAAGCCTTCAAGGTCGCCGTCGATTCTCTCGTGGCATTCTTCCGCCGTGCAGCCAGATCGTAACCAGCGCTGTATCTGAAATAAAAAGAAAAAGATGACCGACTTGCAATGAAATCGCTCCAGAAATCCTTTGTAAAAGAATATCGTCACGCGCAGATAAACAGCAGCTTGTAAACAGGAAGCGTCGAGATGCGTAGATAACATTTGCATATCTATCTATCGTGCACATCTATCTTATTTAAAGAAATTTATGAAAAAGGATCACGACACACGTCCCTTAATAAATGTCAATCGCGCGTTATTAACGATCGAATAATCGGCCATTATAAGCAACGTTCGCCGCTTGCCTGCCTGCCGCAGAAGGTAACTATTGTTCCATATTTGTCGAAACGGGCCGCACTCCACTCGAAAAGTGGTATCGTGTCGAGGGTGCGAATTCCCTGCAGATTTTGGCAAGTCCGAAGTGCTCTGCACGAGCCCTCGGTTTTCCTAGATCTAACTCTCTCTCTCTCTTCCTCTTTCTCTCTACATCTCTCTCTCTCCCTTTTCTCTCCGCGCCTTGCTCGACATCAAACCCCACCGGGATAGAGGTAGAGGGAGGGGGCAGGGGGGTATCCTACTGGGTCGAGGGGTGATACTCCGGCAAATATATACGGGGAATAAACTCCCAGCGGCGGCGTGATTCCATCGTGCACCCCCGGCACTCACTCGCCGTAATGGCGATTCGATCGATCTCCTCCCTCGCCCACCCACTCCCTCGTCCCCCTCCTTCCCCCCTCGCTCGGTCCGCCACCCTTCTACCCGGCAAAGAACCCCGGAGTATGTTATAGAGGTGGGTACTGTTATATACTACACACAGGCTAAAATACCTATCGACGGATCCATCGGCTGTGAAACGACGACGGTGGCACAGCGGGTTCAGCGTTGATGGTGGTTAAGCAAGGATGTTTTGCTTCGAGCGGAACGCAGACAGATCTGCCAACGAGAGAGAGAACTGTTGCTCGTAGAAGACAGCCGAAGAAAAATCGAAGGATTAATAATAAAAAATAAAAAAAAATACATCCCGCTGGTTCCCGATTCAATTTATTCAAATGTGTATTTTGTGTGGAGATATAATACAGATGAGGTAGAGATATAATTCACGAGAGACACGATTTGGAAATAATTTAAGCGAAAGGTCTCGTGTCCAAGTGACGCGCGATTGTGACGACATCGATCAAACCATCAATTTATTCAATTTACGATCTGGCAGCTCCCAGATATATGTGTGTTGTATGTTTTGCGTATACGGAAATAATCACAATAGCAGCGGGATTATTCTCTACTTTTGCCGCGGTGAGCGATCGTTATCGAATGGCGATTGAAAATGAACATTAAAAATAAGCGTTGTCAAGTCCCCCTATTTCCATTTTATGTAATCGAATTAGACGAGCGCGCCAGAGCAGATCATTCGGAGAATTCGTTACAGAAAGAACCTGAAGAGAGCGAGGAGAGAAGAAGGAAAAAAAGAAGAAAGAGAGAGGGAGAGAACCGGAAATCGTACGAATGGCGAATGATTAGGTTCTCGCTTTCACTCAACGAGCGCAAGGTTGCGCAACCCCCTTCCCCTTTTCCCTCCCCCCTTCCAGACCAACTAGGCACCGCGATCCGTATCCGAGATTGCCGAGATGACCGAATCGACGGGGATGAAAGCAGCGATCCGCAGGAAGCTGACTCGAAGAAGGTGGAGGACGTTTCACCCTCTATTAAACTCCCTCGTACAAGGGAAAGGCGGCCGCCAGGGATACGCCATACGCCGGTAAAACGAGCCTCTTCTCGACTCTTTCAGGTTTTCTTTCTTTTTTTTCTTTTTTTTCTTCTCATTCTCCTCTCCCGCGACCGTTCGTCCTTCGCTCCTTCACCGCAAGAAAACGACCGTAACGTCCTTAAAAAAGAAGTCTTATCGATTTCGATAGGCCTTCCGTAGTCCGTCGCCGAAGCGATTCGCGCCGAAAGACGAAACAATAAAACGCACGTATTGTAGAACAGGATATATATATATATATATATATATATATATATATATTGCACGTCGTTTCGTTCGAGATATCTTTAATCCTTCCTGCGCGAAGAAAAAAAACAGAACGGAAAAATTTCGTGAGTTTCTCGCGAATTACGAACGAATCTTATTAAAGCGTGACATGAACTTTTACAAAGACGTATGTTCAGATTATTAGACTCACAAACATTTTTACTGTTTTAATTATTTATTTGAGAAATTAATCTTAATTACATATAACATATACAAAATACTCCAAATTATATTTTAATATTTAGTGAACGAATCATTTTTCTTTCCCAAATGTGAAAATTTTGACGATTGTTCAAATTACAATTGTAATTCAATTAAAATAAAATTAATTATTTTACTATTGGATTCCATCATTAAAAAAGGGTATTTTTAAATAATCTCCAGGTAAAAAAATTATCAAGAAATCTTCAGTCTTTTATAAAAGTAAAAATAGAACTTAATTAAGTAAATATGACTATTAAAAAACCGCAAAAGACAACTGTAATTTCAATATAAAAAGTATGTTTGAATCAAAAAATCTGAACACATCTGTACATCTATGCTTTAATTAGACGACGCTAAAAAAATGAAAAAATTTACGAAGAGAAAATAAATATACGTCCGGCATAATCTGTATCTCATCGAATGTGTTAACGAGTATTTTTTTTCAAAACCTTTCCGCGCTCGCTTCGCCGCATCACAACTACTCAAACAATTCTCGCGATGCGAGAAATCGTGACAATCTGGTGAAAAGAAAAATTGTGTCGAATCAGAGGCCCGTCAGACATCGACGAGAACGGCTTCCAGATACAATCAAGCTTCGCCCCCTTCGTTAATATGCGCAATTTCGGCTACCTCCCACACGCGCCGCGCAATTATCTATACATATACGAGTCAGCTCTCTCTCCCTTTCCTTCCCCCTCTCTCGCTCTCTTTTTCTTTTGACATTTACATACTAAGTGTATCGTTGCATGCCGAAAGGGAATCACTGGCATGTGTATCGACGTGATCGTGCGTCTCGTACAAACCCGCGAACGGACGCGATGACGAATGGGAGCGAAATAAAAACTTGATGCGCGGATGCGCGAGCGCGGCCCAATTTCTCCCCCTCCTCTTTTTTTCTCATAACGTTGGTTCGCGAAAAATTTCGCCGTTATTCTTTCGATACTTTCGACGACGTCACAAAAATTTTTATTACATTAAATATGCGCAAATATAAATATGCAGTGACATAAACAAAAAAAGGAAGGAGGGAAGAGATTTATTTATAATGACGAGTATACAGACGTGTTCAGATCATCAGGCTCAAACACATTTCGATGTTGAAATTACTTTACAGTTATACTTTTTGTGTTTTTAAGATAGTTATATTTATTTAATTTTTTTTAAATAAAAATGGAATATTTTTTCATAGTTTGTTGACCTGTAAATTATTCGCAAACATCTTGTTTAGTGGTGGAGAAACCAATAAGATAAAATAATTTATCTTATTTTAATTACAATTATTGATTAATTGAATTATAATTATTATTGTTTGACAACACAGAGTGTTTTTGAACAATCGTCAAAATTTTGACGTTCGAGGAAGAAAAGTGATTTGTTTACTAAATATTAAAATAAAATTTTCAGTAATCTGTATGTTACATAATTAAAGTTACGTCCTCAAATAAGTTATTAAAACAGTTTGAATCTAATCTGAACACGTCTGCACACATGATAAGCGTTTAGGGAGTTTCTTCAAATATCAATAATTTAATAACCTTGGATTTATCCATTCTCTTTTCTTATTATCAATCGATTTGCTCGATCGAAAGACCGAATAATCGAACGTTGACGTCAGACGCATCGCGATATCGAATTCCTGCAAATTGATTTCACGCACTCGACGAGAGATAAAGATCGCGTCGGCATATTTTTTCGCACAGGTCAAGGATCAATATCAATTTCAAAGAGGCACGATACTCTTCGCCGATAGGAGTGAAAGGGAGCGAGAAGAAACGGTATTTTATATATACATATATATGCGAAATGAAATTGGCGGTAGATGATGGGACGAGTGAAGGGGAAGTGATACGGCAGGATCGTCGAATACCTACGACGGCTAATAACGATGTGAAAGGGTGCGTAGAGAAGCGCGTAATACTAGACACTGGCGGCACTCGAGCGACTCATTAGAGGCTTTGCATATGGTGGCGTCAACCTCGAAAGGTTAACCAATATTGGCAGAACGCGCGTAATTACGTCCTCCAGCCTCGTATAGTCCTCTATGTATATATATATATATATATATATATATATGTGTGTGTGTGTGTGTATATATATATATATGTATATGTAGCTTCAATAGTTACGCCCGGCTTTGGATGCGCAAACGTTTCCTATCCGGCCAACCAGCCAACCTATAGTCTCTATCTCTATCTCTCTCTGTTTTCCGTACATAGCATCTGCTTCGTCGACAAGATCCGCCCACGCATTCGCGTTCTACGATGAAGCGATATGCTTTCTGCATCTAATCATCCGAGCTTTCTCCTCTGCATTGTTCCAAGACGAGAAGCGAGGCGGATACTTTGATAGTTCGCAAAACACATTATTGGAAGGAAATTAATATCCTAGTAGCGATCAATTATTTTTGAAATACGAAGACGATATCTCGGAGAGTAATATCTTAACTTTTGTTTTAATCAACCTGTAAACTTGTTTAATCGGACTGTGAGAATCTCAACTGTTTACTTTGTACGATCGATGAAGAGTATCTTGTGTACATCTTCCATATCTCGAGTGATTTTTCTAGAATTACACCGGTTTAGGCATCTTTCTCTCTCGACGGCATAGATAGAAAAGACGCGGATAAGTGATCAGCGTTATGGGAAATCACGAGGAATCGTCGAAGAAAGAAAAAGGCCGGCGCATTTCTACGATCCCAACATATAGTCAATGTCCGTATAAGCGCAATTATCCGCAGTAAAAAGCGGTATCTCCCGATCGGGTGGAAATTAAGTTAGTACCATTCGCTGACGCGATGTCCTATCTTTTAATGGGTGAAAAAAAGAGCGACGGCGTTCAACTCCGTACGGCTTCGTCAAAGGAATACGAGATTGATACTGTATATATTTAACGATCCAAAAGAGAGTAGAAACTTGTGCACATTTGTCACATATTGCGTACTGTGTATTAATAATATTTCGTTACTAAAAAGCAGCACGCGACAAATCTATCCCTGCCATTGAAATTTCCATTGACGTCTTAAATATCTGCTGCATCATCTTATTGCACGGAGAGAAAGAGAGAGTCCAAACGCGCTCGTTCATCATCCAATAAATAAATAACAGGACGTGGAATGAAGCTCGGGTGTGCAACGGCGCGAACGGAGAAGAACAGAGAATTCCATCAATTTACGCGAAGGCAACAAAAAAAAAGAGAGAGAGAGTCACTTCTACCCCCGTTTACCAAGTGTCCCCAAAGGAACCCTTTCGCGGGATAGCCGACGTAACGACGTATTTCTCATTTCCTGTAATCAGAGCGTTCGCGTCCCAATCGAGCCGCTTCAATTTACAGACCTCGACGACCCGGGGAAAGGGGGAGGAGAATGAAGGGGAGCTTCCCTTCCTTGTGTCGCCATGCAACAACAACAACGAAAAGTCCGCAACTTTCAACGCCGCTGATAAAACAATAGCGGTCCGACGGCGTCGAAAAGTGAGCGGGGCGCGTAGTAAACCCCGTTTAAGGGAAGAGAAGAGGAGCAAAACTCCGGGAAGAGCGGGAAGAGAGGCGAACGACAGAGAGTGGCCGTCGTATTATTAAGCAAGTAAATTAATAGAGGCTTGTGTCCGGAGTGAGAAAGAGAGAGAGAGAGAGAGTGGGTAAGGGCGCTGAATTCCACGATAAACAATGCCTACCCGTCGGAGTTTCTCTGGCAGGCGCCGCCGTCGAGCACATGCAGACTATATACACCCCTAAAAGGGGGATGGCCTCGAAGAGGGAGGGAAAGCCTCTCCCGTTGCGTGAGTCACAGCGCCTGCCTATGCGTGAACGTCGTGCGCGAGTGTATATTTGCGTGTGTATGTGTATGGATGTTCGCCAGGCGGACACGAGGGTTGCTAAGCGAAGCAAGTAAAGCACCTGTGGGAGCCGACGTTCGGAGGATACGGAGGAAGGTGGCCGGGGAGTAGTCGAAAGGGAGTAGACGGAGAGCGGGTGGCAAGGGCGGAAGAGAGAGAGATAGGGATGAAGATAGAGCGAGAGGCCGGGCGAGCCAACCCCGGGGAGAAAGCCAATCAATAAACTCACTCACTCGCTCTCCTACGGTGAGAGACCTACTGCTCTCCCTACGCTCGCGATGTGGCGATACCGCTCGCGTCTGTATATAGGTATACATATATATGTATGTATGTATGTATATATATGCATGTGTGCGCGTGTATATATATACACACGCGTCCAATCTGGAAGCCTCCATTATATACGCCCACTCGGCTGCCTACAGCCATTTTGTAGCCGTCCGTCGTGTTTGGCCTAACTCTCGAACGCCGAGGTACCTTCAACCCTAGCTCCCCCTTTCTCTATCTCTCTCTCCTCTCCTTCTTCCTTTTCCCCCTTTCTCCCCCTTTTGGAGTTCGACAGAATCCGGAAATCACGACAGTTAACGACCGAATGTCGATCGGACGATGATTACTTGTATTAATGTACTTGCGTGCGATCACGACTTGTGTAAGCGGCGAATTATGTACCATAAGCTATAATAAAAATATCCGATCGTTATATATTGTATATATCTGTATTATATGGCAGAAAAATTATTCCCCATCGCCGGATGTGGTTTCTCTATCGTCGCTCAAAGCGTGCAGCGTTACAGCTCATCTCAGAAGCCGGTGCAATTTTAACGGTCCATATACTATCTCTCTCTTCTCTTCAGGTGCTCACGCGATGCAAGAAAGAGGGGAGGGAGACGGGCAGATATTACGAATTCGCGCGATAACGATAACCATCGTTGCGGAAACGCTTCTAGCAAAGTATATACGCGGCTACGCGATCGTGTTTTAATGGCGAGGGAAAGAGGGGCCTCCCCCCGGGTGGGATAAGGGGAAAGAGACGACTCTCCGACGCTCTCCCGGTGGTGGTTTAATCTAATGGAGCCGAGAGACCATGAAACCTGGCGATAAACTTACCCATAGGCGGCCAGGGTCGGATCGTAAGGGTAGTAACCCGTGGCGGCAGGTTGAAGGGCGGCCGTACCCCAGGCAGCACCCATGTCCGCCGTCATGCCCATCCCCGTCGCGTCCTTCAGCCCGTACGGATTACCCTGCAAAGAGCATGTGCGATAAGCATTATAATTTATTTTTAGCACGTATATCGTATATTTTAGCGTGTATTATAAAGGACCCACTTTCTTATGTGAAAAACGGCTTCAAATTGCCTGATTTTTGGATATGTTGTTGCTTTCATGACTCTGATCGAGTCTCAATAGGCACGATCTTTGAAAACCTTTTCATTAATAAGTGTTACATAGATTTGGCGCGATCGAGTATATATACACACACAATAACGTGTGTGTCTTTGCTCTTTTTCTACAAACACTTTTCTATAAACACCTCTTATCAGAGCTTTGCTAGAAACAGCTTCAAATAGATCATTTTGGATACTTTTTCGCACGAAGCATTAGAGCTTTTTCATAAAATTTTATTTTCTGTGATATACTCGATCGGACCACTCCAAACCTATGTAACACTTAAAGAAAAGGTTTTCAAAGATTATGCCCATTGAGACTTGATCAGAATCATGAGAGCATCAACATATCTAAAAATCAGGCAATTTGACGGAAGCCGCTTTTCATATAACAAGTGTCCTTTCCCGACGTTAAACGTACATCAACATGCATATCTTTCTTCTAAAGATTCGAAAATTTGAAGGAATTGAATGTGATCGATGATCAATATCATTTTTGAAAGCTATATAGATTTGCGAAAAATTCTAGATTAAAGAGTGACGCTCAAAATGGTCCTTAAAAAGGGCCTCTTTTTGAGCAAAAAAAATTTGCATCGAGTAAATATCATTGGAAAATATTTTCAAAAGTAGGTCATTATTTGCAAATAAACTCTTACGTCGCGACCTCTAGATTTCAAGATATCGTGGATCAAAGTTGCCCAATTTATGTAAAGTTGCCAAATTTATGTAAATAGGAAATGTTTCTTTAAGTAAAATGAAACATTGTAGTTATTGTTTGATTGTAAGATACATAAATAACAACAATAATGACATTTTTGTAATATTATTATTTTTAATATAAATGATACGAGTATTTCCTTGACTCGTCATTATGCAAATGATGTAAGTTATTTATGATGCAACAATCATATAAATCCGAATGTCGAAAAATTTTATTTCATCAGTGAACATAAGAATACGATATTGTCTTATTTCCTTATTGCCGTCTATAATTAACATTAATGGATTTTAATTATGACATAACTTTTATTATTTTATTGATCCTAAACGGTTTATGGTAACGTGATAAAAGTATATATATGTATATTTGTAATCAATAAAAAATAAAAATCTTGCTGATATTTCTTTCATATTTTTTTTATTTCTGGTCAAAAAGGGAATTTTCTGGACATCACTCTTTGCGAAAAATTCTAATTAAATTTCTAATTCGATTCTAGTTAGATAGATTACACTCTCTACAGACTGAGATACACGTGTCTGTGCATTTGAAAGTCTTTCGGAGATTCAATCCCGATCCATCTCAATTTTCGTCGATAGACCGCGACTACAAGGAAATCGTAATGGTCATATAAATATAATGCCCGACCTAAACCACCATAGTATACAGCGAGCGGTTTGTAGCCCTAAGAAGATTATACGAGCACGATAAATGTGTCCCTAAAAGAAATCTCTCAACCATCCTTTATTCCTTTAGTTTACCTCGCGACGCATATTTAAGATTGAAGGAGAAGAGACCTTCCGATGTATCGCGGGTTAACCAGGTCCCTAAAACATTATCGCAGACAGACGTCGACTTGTTGGGCGTATTAATACAACACGCGGTGTAACGTCACAAGGCGCGTTATAAAGGCGCGCTGTAAAAGAGGAGCCACACGGAGAGAAAAACGAGATGGGAATATAAAGGAAGAGGGTGCGCAGAGGAAAAAAAAGAGAGAAAACGCAGGTGAGAAAAGGGGAGAAACGCGGCGGCACGTTATGCGGCTCTAATGGTAGCAGAATGGAGTGATATTATTAGCGCTACGGCTTAGGAGGGACGGTCTTTGGCGCCACGGAGTTTCGTGTTACATCTAGTCGGCGTCCTGATTCTTAATTCCCCGTCCGCCCCCAACCTGTCTTTCGATTTTCGAAAGCCCTTAGAAGTGTCCTTGACTTTCTTCCCTCTTCTCTCTTTCTTTTTCTCTTGCCTCGGCAAGTGTGGCTCTCCTGCACGCATATACATATATCTCCGTCTTTATTTTTCTCTTCTTTTCAGAAGCGGCTTTAATGGCGAACTGCGGGTGGTCCGACGTCGACGCCTCGGACTATTGTTACGACTGCGCAGTCACACCAGGGTCACCGGTCGCTCTCGGTATAACCGATTATACCGAGCTCGCCTGCATTAAGGTGGCAATAATCGTTGCGCGCGCCCCAAATCTTGCGACGCATGCGAGAGCGCATTAGGGAGCGCAAGGTGGCTCTAACTTGACACCCCAGACGAGCTAATGCAACAGCTCTTCTATATAGACTGTCGCAAAAAGCGCGAATATCCATTTTATGCTAAAATACTTTTTTTTATTTTTTTCTACCTATACCGTATATATAGGTATAATATATATATAATATATATATTTTGAATAATTTATATGTATATATATTATTTATTGTATATTACTATATATATTCTAATCGCTAGATCTCGATTCGTCGTAATTTGTTTAAATATTCATGGACTGCATATCATCGATCTCAATCTATATAAATTTATGCAACAATTTATGCAACAATATTTAATACAAGGACGTCTGATGAAATTTTCGTGCAATAGATATTTAAATATTTATATCCGCGCGAAATATGGATAAGGCATTTCATTTTCTTTTTAATAACCACTCTGCGCGCATTGTAAAGGTCTTATAGGAGCTCTTATATATAGGGGTATTTTCGACAACCCGCCGCGCCACCCACTCCATTCAATGCTAATCCGATTCTTATTATATTATAACGCTCGTTAAATCGGACCACGCCGATTTCAATCGTCAGGAGCACGTGCTTCCTGCTTAACTGCCCTATAAAAAAAGACGAGAGAGAGAGAGAGAGAGAGAGAGAGAGAGAGAGAGAGAGAGAGAGAGACAAATATAGCTACAATTTAGCGCAAAAAATATCAAAAAATATAATAAATATAAATTAATAAAATATAACAATTATCACATCGTTGCAATAAAAGTTTTATGCTTTACTTCTAGTTATGCAATTAATATTATTAAAATTGATATTAATATTATATTATAAATTTCATTAATATTATTTAACTATTATTTATTTAATCTATTGTTAATTTTGCAATCATTAAAGTCTCTCTCTCACACACAATATTTTAATATCTTATATCTACTTATTATGTGCACAACTATAATATATAAGTTTTATGTTTCACTTCTTGCGCAATTAATCAAACATCTAACACTTTTGACGATTTTATAAAAATAATGAAAATGTAATTTGATATTATCAAAATTGATATTAATATTATATTATATATATGTATAATAAATTTTATTTGTTATATAATAATTATTTATTTAATCTATTATTAATTTTACAATCATTAAAAATCACAAGTAAAGCATACACATGTCTATGTATATCTCTTATCCGTCTATCATGTGCACAATTACTTTTAAAATTGCAGGCAAACGTTCAAAAAAACATCAATATCCGGGCAATTGTTTCATTTTCCTTTCACTGTTAATTAATGGATATCGGCACATTACATTTTCTGAATCGCCATGAGAATAAACACACATATAAGCTTAAATTATATATGATCTACTTGATATAAAAACGCTATTAGCGAGGAGTTATTGATAAACGAATTGTCACATGACTATTCCCTTTTTCTCTCTTCTCGCATTTTCTCAAATTCGCCAAGAGACATTATATAATTATATAATCGTTAGATGAATATTTTTCCATGATATACTCAAATGTCTTAAGAGTCTAAATTACATGAGGCTTTTTGGAACGAGGAGGCAGGAGCGAGCATTTTCTTATGCTTTTTTACATAAGGGTGAGGGAGGAGGTTGAAGTAGTTTTTACATAAGATTTTTTAAAAATGTTTCCTCTAACAATAAAATAAAATCTAATAAAATTTTTTTTTCGCCAAAAAATCCTGAGTTTTTATTTTCATTCATTGAGTAGTCATTTTTATACAACTAATTTTATAAAAATATGAAAATGTAACTTGATATTTTAGAAAAAACTTCACTTTGGTACAATAGGTATATTCAAATTTCATATACATATCACTCGTGTTTTAATTCTTTATATCTAAAAAGAGTTAGGCCCGTATTATGAGCTCACATTTATCTTTAGATGTACCTCTAAAGTTAGAGGTGCCTTTAAAGTTAGAGAGGCCCGTATTATGAGCTCACATTTATCTCTAGATGTACCTCTAAAGTTAGAGGTGTCTCTAAAGTTAGAGAGGCCCGTATTATGAGCTCACATCTATCTCTAGATGTACCTCTAAATGTACCACGATAATTGTGGCGATATTATGAGCACACATCTATCTCTAGATGTGTCTCTAAACGTGTCACGATAAATGTGGCGGTATTATGAGCGCACATTTAGCGGCGCATCTAGAGGAAATCGCCTAAAAAACCTATTTTGTACCACATTTATAGCACATTTATGCTACTCTCGATAAATGTGCCCTTGGGTACATTTATTTGCGCCTCTAACTTTAGAGGCACATCTAAGAGATAGATGCGTGCCTCTAAAGTTAGAGACGCAGATGAATGTATGACTAAAGTCAGTTTATCTGCGTCTCTAACTTTAGAGACATATCTAAGAGATAGATGTAAGCTCTAAATGTGCGATAAATATATGATTGATTTTAGATGTACATTTATCTGCGCCTCTAACTTTAGAGGTACATCTAGAGATAGATGCGAGTTCATAATACGGGCCTTTAACTATAAAAAAACTTTATTAGTAAAATTGTAGACTATTATGTAAGATACAGCGGGAGGGGTCACATAAAATCTTACGGTCCCTTACGTTAAGGGGAAAGAGAGGGGGGATGTAGAAAATCGTACAAAAAAGCCTTACGTAATTTAGAGATAGTCCCTTATCGCCAAAAGTATCGCGTTTATGCAAAAGTAGGTGCGATTTTTTACGAAATACACAAATAAAATTGAAATTTTTTTTCTTTCTCTCTCTCTCTCGCTGCATTTCAGACAAACGATATGGACAGAAGTGCCGAGAGGGCGGCGCATCCCCTCGTGAAAATGCTCAAAATTCCCGGCGGTGGGAACGCATTATGGCATTCCGGGGCTACATTGTCGTATCAAGCGTGCGCCGGATGGGTCGCGTGCGCCAAATTGCGCCTACAACGTTGAAATTCCACGAACGATTGACCGGCCGGACTGCAATTGAATGAAGATAAAGGTGTGCAAAACTATGACGTCCGCGCGTAGCGCATCGTCCCGCGCGACAAATGGCATTCCTGGGGTTTCGCTCCCGGGGTTTCGAAGGACTATAAACCAATACGCGAAGGGCGTCGCTCTCTGCGTTGTCCTTCGGTTTATCGCGTATATATATCCGCGCTCTCATCGGTCTCAATTACATCGAAATTCGCCGACGACTCGGAGACGACTGTCCCACAAAACATCATGAAAACACTAACACTACGATATAAACTGTTATCCCTAAAATGCCACGCTACTATATAGCGGAAACTATCCAATAGATATGGTAGACGTAAGGAAATTTTATTTCTTTGTCACTTTTACCGAGATTTAAATTTTTTAATATTTTTTATGCGTCCATAAATACGTCAAAAACATTTAGAAATAAAAATATATTTATTACCATTTTATTTATAAACAAGATATAAATAAAAATAGGTATATGAAAAGCACTTTTAATTATAATTTGACCAGAAAGTTTGAATTGTGTGTGAAAAGACATAATTATTTGAAAAAAATAAATATCAAATAAATTTAAATAAATAAAGAAGAGAAACTTTTATTATTGGAAATGTTCACAATAAATTTAAAAAATTGAAGCAGTCTTTGACCTTTTTTCATTTTTCACGCGATAAAAATAAGTGCTTCCTTTAAATTTACTTCAAAATTTAGAATTAAAGATATTAAAAAAATATAAATAGATTTTTTATAATACAAGATCATTTTTATTTAATAACTTTTGTTTCTGAAAATTCTAAAAGTAAGTGACAAGTAAACTATATACCTGGATACGCGATAATCTTTCACTTGTCACTGAGTCTCTCCTTGACATCAAAAGTAAGAGAAACCTTCACCCTTTTAAATCGTTTATAGCTGTCGACTTTCAGAAAATTTAAAAATGCCAATCTTTTGACAAAAGAAAACATCTGGGTTGCTTAAGAGAGAGAGAGCAGATTTTTTTAAATACTGGATTAACATATTCAAATAATTTTGTTTATTTTCTTTTCCATATGTTTGGCTATATATTAAACGATTTTACACACAATCAGTGAGCTCTTTCTGAATTTTAATTTTAATTTTAATTTATAATTTATGATAAAGTTATAGTTTCTTTTTTTTAACTAAACACTCAAATCATAGTTTATTTCTAAAAATGAAAAAATATAATAACACTTGAGTGTCTTCGAGAAAAAAATATATAAAAATCGAAAAATATAATTTTACAGGACAACTTTTAAAAGTTTTGAAATTCTTTTCCTATATCTTTTTTAAAATATATTCAAAAATCATTTTATATAACTTAAAATGTTTCAGAAATTTTTTTTTTTTTTTATGTAAAACATTAATATTTTATTTTGATATCTTTAAGTATATCCGCCTCTTAACTGATAAATATATTTTTATTACTAACTATAAAGATTCTCTCAAGAGCGTACAAATATCTCATATTCATACATTAAATCTTTTCCATCATTAAACGCTGCCTAAATTTCCTATTTTTATACGCGAGTTTTTATATAAATTGACGGATCCATTCAATGTGGAAGTATTTTAATATCGAAAATTAGTCGTCGATCGTCACATAATCGAGAATCCACACGAATCTCGAAAAACTCGTGAATACAAAAATATTCATCAGTTTTATAATTCTCGTATATAATTCGCGAATTGTACAACATGTGGCGATATCGCATGCCGAACGCGCTCAAGTGCCAATTATTTAAACACGTAACAATCTATGATTAAGAAAGTTACGCGTATGTTACGCTTTTCAATGAGCCGTAAAATAACGCACGACATCGTGAATCGGAACATTATATTACGACTCTTGCATTGCGGCGAGACACGCGTCGGATCACGAAATGTCACTATTGTGAGATCCGGTTTTGTGTTGGATGAATTGTATTCGTTTCACGCATAATATCACGCTGTCGTGCTAATATTACAGCATAGCAAGCGCATTTTCGTTATTAGCCAGATCGCTTTACATCTCGCCAAAACAAGTGCCAAGGCGTAATAATGACGGACATTAGATAGGGTATGCTGCTCGCGTAATACTTTGACGTTATTGATGGCACCAATGATAGTTAATTTCTGTAGCGTTTTAAAGAATCAAGAAAATATAATTTGCTAATATTTTAATTATTTGTTGATTTGGATCATCGCTACGTTAGAAATACGACAGCAATGGAATTTCTTATTTGAGTCTCCATACAAGTATATTTTTTTATTTTTTATTTTTATATTTAATTTAACCTGTCAAAAAAGAGCGAATTTTTGCTAGCCACTTCTGTTTCTATTCTAGATCGAAAATTGAAATAAAAGTGAGATTTCTAATTCGCGCGAAATATCTATTTATAATAAAGAGTGACCAGATAAATTCCCTTTTTGAGTAAAAATAAAAAAATATGAGAAAAATATCAGATTAAAGATAATTTGATTACAAACATGTATTGTATATTTTTATCATGTTATCATGACTCGTTTCGGATAAATAAAATAATAAAAGTTGATTATTTCATAATTAAAATCCATTAAAATCAATTATAGATAGCAATCAAGAAATTGGCATTATTGTATTCTTATGTCATTTCCGTTTACTGATAAAATATAATTTTTCAACAGAATTTATATCGCTATTGTTGATTGTTGCATTATAATAATTTATATCATTTGTGTATAATGATGAGTCAAAGAAATACTTGCACCATCTAGAATAAAAATAATAAAAACATTAGAAAAATGTTATTATTATTGTTATTTGTATATACATATATTGCAGTCGAACAATGATTGCAATGTTCCATTTTACTCAAAGAAACACGTTTATTATTTATATTAATCAGCAATTTAATTGAAACTTTGATTCACGCGATATCTCGAAAACTAGACGTGGTAATTTAATAGTTTATTCACAAATTAAGAAATGATCTACTTTTGAAAACCTATCCAATGATATCTCAATCAATTCAATTTTTTTTCTAAAAAAAAAAAAAAAGGATTTTTAAGGACATTTTCTATGTCATTCTTTTAAGATCACTAACTTAAAATGTGAAATTTGCTCTCATCGCCCTAATAACAAACTTTATTCAATCTTTAGAAATTTAATGATTTATTATTACGTTCATTAAATTATATATTTTCCATGATGCTTTTCACAATTGTTTTCTTCAAAAAGGGAATTTTTAAGGCCATTTTAGATCACCCTTTAAACGTTCTAACTATGCTGTATTTGGAAAAATCTTAAAAATTTCTCTACGCGAGCATCACATCCATTGCCTTTTCTCCGAGATAATACAAAACCGTCAAACGATGAGAAGAGGCTTTCGCGTCTACTGTCGCTTCTCCTCCTCTCATCCCTCTCTCGCGTTCGCGTCTCCACAGCATCCCTCTCGGTGCATTTCTGTCCCGTCTCTCTGTGTCTTTCACGGCATATCCCGCGTGTATTGATTCTATAAACTCGTTCGCATTCTACGCGAGAGCGATAAGCTTCCTCCTTGTCCTTGCGGTTGTCCCTCTCTTCGTCGCCGATTCGTTTGACAAGAGAAGATATATGTATATACATAATCTCTCTCGATAAGCGAATACTGATCGTATATGGAATATCGTACTGGATATACAATGTTATTTCGCTTCGAAAAAAAATTCCACAATGTTAGGAGAGGTCGGAATATTAAAACAAATATGTATGTAGAGATTATGTAAAATATAAATCATACATGTGATATTTTAATCTCAAATGACCCGACGAATGATTTTTTCCTCTTTTTTTGCATTACACAATTACACACTTGTCATAAGCGCTACCGTGTTATTTTAATATCGATCTCTCTCGCGGTTTTTGCTTCGATCCCGCGCGACAAACATCATATCTAATGATAGATCCGCGAGATCTGGACTTTGACGCGTGTGTTTGCAATTCACCAGACATGTTTAATTAACTGCATTAACCTCGCGATATTATTATCATGTGAAAGTGACTGTGAAATAACACGGACACTTTATAGAGTGCATTAAATCTCGGCATCTCGACGCTCGGCGAGTCCGAGATCATAAATATGATTATGATATCGCCGCGCTCTAATAATAAGTTAATTTGCAGAATAAGTATACCGAGTCGGCGATACGACTCGCGCGCGTTGCAGGAATAATGAAAGCGCGGAGGACAATTTTTGATCGCGATTTTTACGCGATTGCGTTGTTAAGATAAGAATTGTGTGTTCTTTCTCTCTCACTCTTTCTCTTTTTTTTCGCGTTTCATCAGCGTTTATCTGCCGGCGCGCCCTGATTACGCGGCGACATCAAAAAGCCGATGGCTTTTTTCAGTCGTGTATATATATATACATACAAGCATGACGAAAATGAAAATGTGTATCGTGGTGATAGCCGCATATATACGTATCTGATATACGTGGTAATGACACATTTACGACACGTCAATGGCACGCCGCCTCGTGCCATTACGGAAATTGCTATTACAGATAGATTATATGTACGTGTTACACATCGAGCGCGCCGGTATTAATTTAAAAGTTTATTTTAACGATAATTATACACGTACGAAATTAGTATTCTCTCGACTAGCTTTTTTATCAAATTGTCGTGATATCTTCATTATCCCGCGATTGTTCACTTATACAGTTGATAAATATACGTGAATCGTCGCTCTAATTGATTTGTCGCAAAAATTGATGGATGAAGGATCGCGAGAGTCGTTTAAAAAAATTGCAATCTACAAATTTACACTGATTGCATATATGAGAGATGAGAAATGTGTCTCCGAATGATAAATGCATTCGTTCGCTGAATTTTTCGCGTTACGAGATAAGTCGTGTTAACAAATTACACGCGATGAATCGCGGCGGATGTATAAATCCCTGATGTAAAATATCCGCGAAGCGTACAGTTTCTATGAGACCATTATTATCATCGTTATTAACTTCACTTTGTAACCGATTCTTTTTTCCTGGATTTTCTTCTCCGACGGCGGCGGTGAGATTCTATTTCGATCCGCGCGAAGAATACATTAATCGACAACGTCGTCCAAAAGCAGCCAATTAGTATAATCACTCGATAAATTCGAATTTAATTGCCCGCTGCACTTTCTTCCGACACGAGATGGCATCGAATGCGCAACACCAACGATATGCCTGTTCCATTTTTCCGAATCACAAAATTCCAATAATAGGAGAAAAAAAATAATTTGATCGTGTTTTTTTTTTTTTTTTTTTTTAATTTACTTTATCCTACGCAAATTAATTTTTTTTACATATACACGCAGAATATATATAATTTCTCTTTTCAAAAACAATCTGATCATGTTTTTTTTAATTTTTAATTTTAATTTAATTTAATTTTAATTTTTTTTTAATTGTTTATCCTTATTCCATTGTTTATTCTCGTAACGCAAATTAATTTTCTGCACACAGAATATATGTAATTTCTCTATCACAAAAATGTATAGAATAAGTATTCATTTTTTGAGTATATAATTCCAATCTATAAAAAATTTTCAAAAACATAATCCAATTATTTTTTTCTAATTTATCCTACGCAGATTAATTTTCTACACACAGAGTATACGTAGTTTCTCTCTCCATAAAAAAAAAAAACAGAGAGTAAATGTTAATTTTTCAATCTATAAAATATTTTCAATGCTGTTATACAAGATATGCACATAAAATTACGACAAAAATATAGTGTGTAAAACGGATTTAGCGTGTGCTTCACGAGATTCCTGACGAATTCGGCGACAGAGCCAGGACCGAATAAACGACGCGCGATCGTTTGAGAAGAATTCTTGGGTGACGTATGCGCGCGAATTCGTCACCGAAGGCAGCCCCTTGAGAGAGGAAACGTAACGAGCGACGCGACGCGACGCGCCCTCCGCGAAGCGAAACTTAAACGAGATTATCGGCCGCTTCTAGGAGAAAGGGACGCGTGAATAATTTGACGCAGCCGGTAGCCGGCAGAGCCTGCAAAGACGCACACAGGAATTCCTGAAGCCGAAGGGGCCGACGTCCGAAAGCGGGTACCATCGCCCGGGATTCCGAACTAATTCGCGGCAACACCACGTGCTAATCCGTCTTAAGTTAATACTGGAGGAGCAATAATCGCCCGGCACGCCTAGTACGACGAACCGATCAATCTGCATCCGGCATCCGGCCGCTTTACATGTTGCGGAGAAGTTGAAGCGCAGGTCGATCCTTCATAGATCACACGAGAAACTTGTCATATGTTTTAATACAGTAGGCCATGTAACTTAAAATTGAGGAAGGTCGACAGATCGCGTTGATCGTTTGAGATGGAATCGATATTAATTTCGGAATAAATAATACGAAAAATATATACGCATAAAAAATATATAATTAATATGTAATAAAAATATATAATATGCAGGGTATATTTCTCAAGTACAAAAAATTTAAGGGGATATTGCTTGGCTTATTTTATAAAGAAAAGGTCTTATAAACATATATTCTAAACTGCTTTGTTTTCAAAATAAGAAATGTCAAAATTGTGAAAAAATATGAAAAATATAGAGGTGGAATGAGAATAGACTGACTAGGCACACCAAACTTTGAATCTTCGAAACACCAAACAGAATCAAGCAGATAATTATTAGTTTTTAACTTACAGTTTTTATAATTTTTACAATTTTCAATTTCAATTTTTTAATTTAAGGCTCCTGGGTGCTCACCGCGGCCATATTGGATTGTGACGTCGGAGGCGAGAAAGCACACGCTGAAAATTCTTAGATGCCATTTTTTAATGAAAAGATATTTCGATTAAACAGCACTTCAGATGGCTTTAGCACACTCTTAAAAAACCCCGAAAACTATCCTTTTCCCTTTATAATCAATCAACAGCTGTAAAATGATCGAGATATCAGACTTTGACATGCGGAATGACTGCGCATGTGCAAAGACCAGACGGACTGGGCTTCATAATATTACATTTTTACATCTGTCGATTGATTATAAAGGGAAAAGGATAGTTTTCGGGGTTTTTTAAGAGTGTGCTAAAGCCATCTGAAGTGCTGTTTCATCGAAATATTTTTTTATTTCGAAATGGCATCTAAGAAATTTTAGCGTGTGTTTTCTCGCCTCTGACGTCACGATTTCGACATGGTCGGCAAGGAGCCAGGAGCCTTAACTCTAAAGCGGTTCATCGTTTCAAAAAAAATACAAGAGGCAATGTTTGTAGAGTTTTAATTAGGGATTTTTTGAAAACCATTAAATTTGAAAAAAATGGCATACCATATATATTTTCATTAAAATAACTTAATATGATTATTTATACGCATCTAAATTTTCATTTTTTCACAACTTTGACATTTTGTAGTTTGAAAACGAAGCAGTTTAGGACACATGTTTATAAGACCTTTTCTTCATAAAATAAGTCATAAGGAATATATATATACAGGGTGTTTCTAAAATTATGTCAGAGATTTTAAGGGCGTATTCTAGTGACCTTCATTTTTACGCGGTTTGGACAATTTGGTCCCATTTTGAGAGGGAGACATGGAGGAGTGCTAATTTTCATTTTTGGACCCATGTTTATAGAAACTTTTTTTCTTATTTTGACCCCTAGAATACGCCCTTAAAATCTCTGACATAGTTTTAGAAACACCCTGTATAAAACACGGAGTTGCGCAGAAAAACTTGCTTGACAAAACTAAAGGAAAACTCACCAGTGGCGGGTAGAACGCGGAGCTGTCCATGCCGATGCTGGGGTAAGGGCCCTGATCGGTGGTGGATGGCGTCGGCGTGGGGTAGGAGGAGTAGGAGGTCGCGGTGGGCCCTAGCCGGGGGTAAGCGCCCAAGGCCAGTCTCGCGGCGCTGTCATACTGACAGCTGCACACCGTCTGGCCCGTCACCGGGTCCATCATCATGGGCCTGCCGTTCTCGCAGCAACCGGGCCCGGTGGCTGCGCCCCCCACGGGGGTTGTGGCGCCGCCGGTGCCCGCGGGCCCGATCCCCGTCGTCGTGGTCGCCGTCGACGAAGGCGACAGGCCCCCCGGGCTCAGCGCGCTCCCCGACGACATGGCCGGCGAGGTTGCCGTCGTCGGTTGTCCGCCGCTCACCAGGAGCTAAAAATATACACATACGATGGTTAACATAGTATAATTGCAAAAGCACGTGGCATGAATGAATATTTATTCCTTATATTTCCCGAAGCAAATATATGAAAAGTTAATTTTTTCAACTTATTTCGCGTCGATTTATATGCAGTTTTGCATGGAAGAACCACTTGTTTTCCTTCTGAACGGATTTTCATTTTACATTCTCTCTTTACTCCCTTTTCAGTACAGATACATATAAATAACGCGTAAAACAGCGATTGCTCGCACGCAAATATGCATAGACATGTCGTGATAAAGGTATTGTATATGTACTATATATGTATATTCACGTACGATTACAAAGCGTCAAAAAGGAATCTATTTTTTTCCGTTGTCTTTTTAACCAATTTACATCGCCTCAACGACTTCCTGATATTCGCAACAAGCATGAATATGTTGAATAGTAAATGTATTATATATGCATTTATATGAAAATTGTAAATTGCTCGATTAGAAGTCAACTTGCAGATGTTGTATACATAGAAAGTAATAATCACACTAATACTGTGAATTAATGAACTTAAATATTAATTATAAATTTAATTATTTATTTAATATTATATTAAATCAATATTTTAAAAATTATTTTTTATTTTTTAATTAATTATTATTTAATTAGTAGACAGCCACTTTGGAAGAATATCTTGTAAGAGAAAATTAATCTAAAGGTAGAGATTTTTTGGCAGAAGTAACGCTGCACAAATTTGTAACATTATTAAGAGTTTTTAAAAATTCTATCGGCAAAACAAATTGTGAGAACAAATTTTTCCCCTTTTTTTTACGAGAATCTCGCATGCGATGTGGAATCTTCCACAATCAAATCTTCTTCATCTCTTTATAAAAAAAAAAAAAAAAAACATTACGAATAAACGTAGTACAATATAGATTCCATGCGGTATTCAATCTTATCGTAGGTAAATCTCGGCGAATAATCGCGAACGATTATTCCCTCATGATTAATAGCTCTGCGTATAAACAGCTCCCGTATAAACAGAAAGACGTCACTCTCTCATGTGCGTTGCCTCGCGCTAAATTGGCCCATTGTAAATGAGAACGGAATGAATCCCGGTAATTAATATGGCAAGGGCGAGGAGTTATTTCCGTATATCCGCGTTGATAAAGTCTCTTCTCTCGATCTATCTTCCGTTACACGAATCGAGAAGAAAAGAGATCGAGAGAGAGAAAATCTGAAAAAAAAAAAAAAACACTAAAAAACTCGCTCATATATAGATCTTTCTATTCGTAGATCGTATCGAAAACACGAGAGCGTGTAATGGATAGGATTTTTGGACGAGAAATTTATTTTCACAAACAATTTTCCCTCGCATTTTTATTTAGCGTTCGCTTCCCTCTCTCTCTCGCGCGCGACATCGAGCTTATCAATCTCAATGTCAGTATGCGTTTAGAAAAATACGATGATTCGCGGCCAAGTTTTTTGCACATATTGATGGAATTTTTTGTCGCACGACAAAACTGTCTCTCGGTCGTTAAGCAATTCCTCGGAGACTTCAATTTTCTGTTTACTCGAAAGTTCGATCATTAATATATAATTCTTCCATATAGACGACCGCGATATCGTGTCCTTTATTTTGAGAAAGAAGTAATTTCATCTGGAATTTGCGCAACAATTATCTACGACATAAAGTTCAATTATTACGTGATTTTTAATTGAATTTAGTTTTACATTTTAATTTAATAAATTTAATAAATTTTTATTTAATAAAAAAAAAATTTATTTAATTTAATAAATTTCCGATTAAATTTTAATTTAGATTTGCGGAAAAAATTCGAGAAAACGCTTTTCCGGAACGTCTTTAGCCGGCTGCAGCTCGCAATGTTTACAATCTCGGACGCGTCATCGATTTTTCCGCGCGCGTCAATAAACTCGCGTATTTTCACAAGAAATATCCCGGGACTTGGCGTTGCAAAAATAGAAGGGCGAAGGGAAAAGGCGAGGTAAATCCAACTTTCGCGAACAAAGGCTCTCCCGGACTCTCTCGTCTCTTGGTACATACATATGTGGTGGCGAACTTCGAGTTATGTGCGCATGCGCATATATTATAGACATATAAGATAGACCCAACATGCCATACATTTCCTTAGGATATAAGTTGAGTTTGGCAGAACGGAGAGGGAAACAAAACATCGGTGAATCTGTGTCTTTTTCTGCACGCGCATTAGTGGCAGCAATGGCCGACAATTGCGAATAACCTGATGTATAAAATATCGTGATACGCCAATCTAGCTGTCAAAAGACGATTACACATCCTACCTGTGCAGATAAAGAGAGAAAATTCCCCCATGTTTTGTCTCTCTTTTTCCTTTCTGTCAAGGACATATATATATGGGTCTAGCTTATATGTCTTTGGTGTCCCCGTTCACGCATAACGAAACACACGACATTTCATTGTATATGTATGTATGTATGCGTGTTCTTCAAGTGTGCGTCGTCTCTTCCCCGACGTGCTCTTTTTTTTTCTCGTCTCTAACGAAACGTTCCAGCGACACCTCCAGCGTATATGTCTACCATTCGCGTCCTGCTGGGGTCCCACCCGAACCTTTTAAGATCTCGCTTCCACCCCTGCGGCGGTCGTCGCGAAAACCCTTCGGATCTCGTTGTAGAACGGAAAGAGTCGCCGTGATATGGCCCTATCTATCTCTCTCTTTCTTGCGTCGCCTTCACCTTGTTGGCAAAGCAACCCCTCGAGAAGCCAAGCCCGTGCGAATATCCCACCGTCGGAGAGTTTCTCGCTCGAGCCTACGTACTTTCTCCTTCAAACAATCGTCAACACTTGTGGAGGGACGTCACTAAATAATTCCAAAAAGGATCGTTTACAAACACGTCATCAGCTAGGAAAAATTCTTTCATTATTGTCATGTGTTGTGGTTTGTGTAATGATATCATTGTAGGTTTCTACTCTTTGTGAGAAAAAGACACAAAAGTGGCGAAAGCTCGATTATTCGACGTTATCGTTCGGAAAATAGCAGACATTATTCGCATGATTTGTTGAACGAAACATATACTTAACCACGATCCGATCTCTATTAATTTCATAAAGTAAAAAAGTTGAATCGTTTTTAAAGTTTTCTGGTATTACATGAACGATCGATAATAGCAAGTAATCGTCGACATATTCAATAATTGAAATAATAACTCAATTTTCTTCCTTCTCTCAAGCTTTGATTGAATCAGCTGATTCTCCTTCCGCGCAAAAAATTCGATATATTATTACGTTAAAAAAAAATTTATGTATGTCGGTAGTGATAGTTAATAAAACTTATTTTTTAATGCAAAGCATAAAATATTTTCTTCACTTTTGAAAGGATGAGAATTAAATTAAAATTAAATTTAAACCGTGCTTAAATAGGCCAAGTGAAAATGTTGAAGTATCGCTATCGTTTATTGTTATCGTATAATCGATAATTTTCATTATCGCAAAAGAAAAAAAAATACGAGCGGCTTCTTCTGAGAAAAATAAATCAGTGTCGCTTAATCGCAAAGATTAATCGAGAGAGATAGTCGACCAATAATACAATCTGCCTCACAAAATTGACAAGATTCGTCACTTTGTCGAGATAGAAAGGATTCTCGGTTACAACTTTCACCATGTACAACTCAAGTAAAGATCTTTGTAGCGACAGAATGTGTGACATGGTCGACAAAGAATGTGATTTGAGATTCGCTTTTTATTTTGTATTGTGATAAAACTATTTTCTCCAGGGTATCTACTCAAATCTGGTAAAAAAATTCCTCTATCTCAGCTATTTTTGTTAAAAATTTCCAGATAAAGAAAATTTTAGATTAAATGTTTATAAATAAGCCTCTTATTGCGTTTTTCTAATGCTTTTTACTTATTAGGAAAAATAAAGAGTTATTTAAGTTTCAAATAGTAGATTTTGGAAAATATGACCAAAAAATTCAATGTTTCTCATTTTCTTATCAATTAAAATTACAATAAAGAATATATAGATATTTCATTTCAATATTTTGTTAAAATATTAAATAGAGAGAGAGAAAAATATTTATAATTATTTCTACAATTTGGCCAATTGACGACTACGATATGAGAACAAAATCATCAAAAAAAGAGAAAATTTTTAAAAATTTCTTTCCAAAAAAATCCCAATAAAATTCTGATGATGATTCCTTAAGTTTTCTATGTAAAAAAAGCAAGCCCTGAGAACTCCAGATTTCTCCAGAGACTAAACGACACCCCATTAATTTGCACGCGTTTATTAAAAGTGCGTGCGGATCGATCTTGCCTGACTCTTGTTGCATATTTCTTTTTCTAAATTTCATGCTGCATATATATTACCCTTTCATTCATCTACAATACACGCATGCGAAAATCTCGTTGCTGCCATTTATCGATGCATTCTCATCGTTGCACGCGGCTGCGTGAACACGCACGTACGTTCATAGGCGCGAATGAAGGGTGGAAAGAGGGGGAGATAGGGCGAGAAAGCGAAAGAACCCGAAGAAGCCGAAGTCCTCTAAGGACAGATCTTGTATTCGTTGCGAACCGGCCTGTATAAACAGGATTGCAAGTGAAACTGATAGTACTCGGTTATGGGGTTAATCATCCCGACATTTGGCTTCGTCCTCGTTACATTAAATCCTTACTTAAACCTGTTCATTTTTGTACAAAACGCGAATAAATAATAATTTATCTCCCTCTCCCCTTCTTCCCTTCTTGTGTGTTTGCGATAGAATTTACCGGTAGCTGGAATATCTCAACGTTTCTCAAGCAGCGATGCTCGAATCCTGTTATTTCCGTTTTTTTTTTTTTTTTAAAGGCGTATGTTCGTAAATCCATTACAACAAACTGGCAGCCACCAATTACGCGGACGCGCGGTTTATACTGGAAAGATGGCGACCGGAGGAGGGGGGAGGGGGGTGGGAGATTGAATGCGTGGTCGATCTTTTCGCTCGCTTGCCTTTCCTCAGAGACCGCTCCTCTTTCACAAGCCGCGGCTTCTATCTCTCTCTTTCTTCCTTTTTTTCTCTTTTTCTAGCGCGCACGCATGTATCTTTTTCTCTTCACTGAAATCACAACCGTCGCAAAACCGAGCGGAGAATCCGCAAGATTCTCCCTTCGACCTTTCCGGCACGAATTCTTGTACGACAACGACATTACGGAGAGAGAGAGTCCTTCGTCTCTCGACAAATTAGCCACCAAGCGGAGAGACTTTGTAATGTGCGGACAGAAGAGATCTTCAATTAAAATTTAACAGAATGAAGATTGACTTTCCCGTCGAGAGTCGGCAAATTTGCGAAAAACAACATCGCCGGGAAAGCCAGCTATTCGATACGTAATTAATTGTTGCCCCCCCCCCTCTTGCCCCCCTCTTTCTTTCTCGCACTGGACGACATTAATTGACTGACGTTTCTTCTATATAAAAAAGAATTATTTATATATTTCGTAATATCTTTTCCTTTACATTTTTCAATTCGATTATTTTTGAAAATAATCTTCATATTCGCAAAAAGATACGCTTTATCGCTAAAATTAATTTCTCCCCCTGCCCCCGCTACCTCTGTCTCTTTTACACCCTGACGACATTAATTGACTGACGTTTTTTTATACAAAACAGAATTAATATCTCATAATAATTTTTTTCTTTACTTTACATTTTGCATAATTTGATATTTTTAAAGATAATCTCTTCATGTTTGCGAAAAGATACATTTTATCGCTAAAATTAATTTCTCCCTCATACAATCGACATCAGCATTAAAATTAAGTTACTCCACATCTGTCAAATAAAATTGAGTGCAATGGTGACGCAATTTTACGACACGGAAAGGATTATTTGACGCGCGATATATTTATGACGGACGGATGGATATATAATGCAAGGGGTTTACAAATATGTATATATACGGACGGACGGATTGTTGGTCGGCGAAGGGACTTAATGCGACGTGCGCGGAAAGCCGTCACAAAAGTTGCGAGCGTTACACGCGGGCACGAGACAGTTCCCCACGTTAATTACGTCCGTCTGAGAAGAGACGCGACGGACGGACGACGCGGGAAGGAGAAAATTCCGCGAGCGCGCGGCTGTAAAAACGTCACCGCGCGAGCGCGAGCGCGCGTGTCGGAAGGCAGCGGGATCTATTTGAGGCGTTAAAGACCGCTGTTAAAGTGGTAGTAACTCGACTTAAGAAAGCGCGAACGTGTCGCGGGGGTATCGCGACAGGGGTATTTTTACGCGGCTCGTTGAAGCGTTTATCGACGCCCCGAGGAGGAAATCCTTACGAGCATCCGCTCCGCTCCGCCGGAATTAAATCGGCCGAAGGAAAGGGGCTACCTCGTCAATTGCGGCGAATCAGATTCTTTTCGATGTAAAAGACCTGTCAAACTTGGCTCTATAAAAGTCTATAACTTTTGAGTGGTTAAATTAAGTAAGAGGGAGAGTGAGATAAAAATGTTATTGAAGTTATTGAAGCTGCGTAGACGGGGATTGTTATTTTTAGCCGGGATATGCAGATTTACGAGCGTGAGAATTGTACTTCTCATATGAAACATCGAGGTCTCGTATGATAGGTAGACGCGTTAAAGGTGGACAGGAATGTTGACAGGTGTAAAAGTGGACGCAAGATAACTTATGCTGATAATAATATCGCTCAATAATTATCGGTATTTTAATAATAAATGATGAATAGAACGAGTATCGACTTGGCATGTAGGAAACAATAAAAAAACCAGGTTGTGATATATGCGAGTCTTGTGTTATGCGTTTCTTATCATCCAGGATGTTATAAGTAAGCATAAAGGGGATCAATCCGGATATCAGCTCCAGATTTTCCGAATTTTTAGTTTTCTTGTTAAGTTTTGAAAATATCAAGAATAGGTAAAAATAGGTCTATTTATTAGCTCCAATAAATTAATATATCATAATTCTAATTAATCAATACAGATATTCATATTATCAAATAATACGCAAGAATTGAACTATAAATAATCCAAAGGGTGTATATGTATATTGATTCATGAAATTGACTCTAATATTTCGTCCCTTTCTTTATTTATCACTTCGTGTATTTTGTTTTCGACTTTTCTCTTCCCTTACTCCTTCAATTTTTATTTCAATTTAATAAGAGAAAAAAAAGATAATAATAAATACATTTATAATTATTTTTAAACATCAAAATTGTTTTAATAATTTCCCTACATATTTATTTGACACAGTTGTTTATTCTCTATATTCCAAGGGGTTCATCACAGAACTGAATAAATCATCAGACCTATCTTTCTAACTATTTCTCAATGTGAGGCTGGAAGATAATTAAATGTGATTCATCAAAATTCATTTTACAATTATTTTACAATTAACTCCAAGGAGTTCATTCTAAAACTAAATAAAAATCATCTACCTATCTTTCTGTCTCACATTCTATCTCTCGATGTGGGGCTATGAAAGACATAACAACTAATTTTTTCAAACTTCTTCCTGTAAAGAGAGTCGTACTTTTCTCGGTCCGATTGATTTAATTTCCGTCTCTCGTCAACCCTTTGGAAATTCGCGGGGGGAAAAAAAAGAGCGAATAAATTCGCGCGCGCGCGGTCGCTCACGAAAGAGGCCGTTTCTATCCGGATGAGAGAGAGAGAAAGACACGTGTGCACCTTTAAAAACCCGCAACCGGTTTCTCCACGCGACGTGCGTGTAAAGGCGAGACAACACACAAGAGCCCGAAGAAGACTGTTCGGCAAGTACGTGCGAGAATTCGTGGCGTAATTGCCGATTCCGTCAATCATCGGGCGACGGTGTTTTCATGCCGCTGCCAAATCCCGCGTGTGTGATACGAGATAAACAGCGCGTAATAACAAAGTATAACCGAATATAACGACGGCATAATAATGCGAGTTAACGAAGTGAGCGGGCTCCGCCGCACCACGCGAAATTCCCTTTTTCCAGACATGCGATCGTGAGAAGAGCACAAAATGAAAGGCTAATATCTCGTCGGGCATTATTGTAAACCAATGAGAGGAGAGGAGAAGACGACGCAACGTGCCGCAACAAAGTTGTAGTTTTTTACACTGTAATTACATGGGCGCGGCAATTTGTATATCATTAAAGCTATATATGCTGTATCGGGAATAAAAGTTTCCGCACGAAAATCTCCGCGATCGGATATACATGTACAATATCCTTAATAAATTATAATTAACCGACGACGTAATGATCGAGAGAAAAATAAATCGAAGAGAAAGAAGTCGAATTCCCTCTTTATACACAACCTTTTAATTTTTTTAAGTAATATATATATATATCTATATTATTATTTATATTTTTATATATTATTTATCATATCATATATATTATTATTATATTTATTTATTATATATATTATTATACTATTTATTATTATATTATTTTTATATATTATTATTATATTATTGTTGTATTTATATATACATTATATATAAATTCTACATATCTTTCTTGCCACATCATACTACACACACACACACACACACACAGTGTAACGATTTCCCAATTCTCTCTCTATCTCTCCTTCTCTCTCTCTCTTTCGGATATCGCCTAATTACTAGTTCATGAAAGCAAGAGGAGTGGCGAGAATTAGCAATGCGTTCACATTCGCAGTTGAGTTAGCTCGTCGATCTCTCTCGCGTCACTCCTCTGCCAAGGGTTCGCGTCGATTCCCTCGCGATAACAATGGCCGCGAACAGCGCAAAAAGAGGGTGGCGTGAATGAAAGCGAGAGAGAGAGAGAGAGAGAGAGAGAGAGAGAGAGAGAGAGAGAGAGAAAGAGAGAAAGAGAGAGAGAAACCTACAGAGCACGATCCTGAAAATCGATATCGCGGATGCCGAGGCGCTTCCGTGTCGACGGTCGTAATTATATGCCGCGGTGCACGATATACCGCGTTGCACGATTCCCATTATTGCCATCACGGTAGTGTAACTTATTGTTAGCGAACAGAGCGCACGATGCTCGAGCATAGATAGAGCGACGTCGCTGAATGACGGAACGATCGCGACCAGTTTAACCATTTTAGTATGCGCGCAATTGCACACTCACAAACGTATATACAGACGTGTTCAAATTGTTGGAATATATTTTTCTTTACAATTATATATATATATATTTTTTTTTGCGTTCTTTAAGTTAGTCACATTTACTTAAGCTTGATTTATTTATTTATCCTTTTTATAAAAGATTGTGAAGGTTTCTTTATAATTTTTTTACCTGGAGATTATATATTTGCAAACTACTTTTTTTAGTGGTGTGTGTGTGTGTGTGTGTGTGTGTGTGTGTGTGTGTGTGTGTTGTGGAATCCGATAATAAAATAATTTATCTTATTTTAATTGAATTTCAATTATTTGACAATACAGAGTATTTTTGAATTGTCAAAATTTTGACGTTTGGGAAAGAAAAGCGATTTGCTTACTAAATATTAAAATATAATTTCAAGTATCTTGTATCTAATAATTTGTATATACATATAGTATACACTCTAAAAAGAACCTCCCTCTTCGATTTTTATAATCCAACGAAAAAAAAAAAGATCCAGAAGATTGAAGAAAACCCGACTTGATCGTGACTTTTTTTTTCTGAAACGCGTTCTCTTTTCTTATTTTTGTATTCCTTGATTATGATAATTTCTGTAATAGTTAAACGTTCTTGAACGAAGTAAACGATATAAATCTTTCTTGCGATTTATTTTTACGCAGAGTGTATCTTATTACTGTTCCTTATCTACGATGATTACGACGATTTCAAGGAGACAAGAGAGATAGAGAGAGATAGAGAAAGAGAGATCACTGGCAAATATTAAGTAATCAAAGCCACCGGGGTAGAATTAATCCGCAATTAAAATTACAATTGTAGATTTTACGACTCGTCCTGCAGTTCTATCTACGGGCGAGAGTCGCGTTATAAGTAGAGTATAAACATCAATTATCGCATATGCTTAGAAATCATCGGTACAAGGTAGTTATTATCTTATAGCATCGACGTGCAACGCGCACTTGTTCGTAAACCATGACAAATTTCGTAACGCCATTTAGATAATTATACATAATTACTACGCTTATGTACATGTTAATCATTCGGTTTCCAACGGTACAACCGGATCTCCTACTCCATTTGCGCGATGTATGTAGATTGGCGAATAAATGAACGAGGCTCATCGTCGTCAACGTCACGTTGTAACCTACATTTAATCTTATAATGTTGAGGGAAGACATTTTTTCCACATTTCCATGTATAAATATACCAGGGTTTGAAAAAACCCGGGTTTTTTTTAAAAAGCCCAGCCCAGTGGGTTTTTTTTAAAAAAACCAGGTTTTTTGGGGTTTATTGGGGTTTTTTTTGGGTTTTATTGAGTTTTTTGGGATTTTGGGGTTTTTTAATTTTTTTCATTTTATTTTTTATAATTCGCTAATGATTAAGAAAATTGGCTATTTAATTGGCACAATTCCTTATTATAAATTAATTTTTATTTAATTTTGTTTATTTATTAATGTAATAGACGTATATAATACATAGTCTATAGTCTATAGTCTATACACTGTATAGACTTCATTTATAATATTATTAAATTTTTAGCATTTTTGGATGGGTTTTATAAATGGGTTTTTAAGTAAGTTTTTTAAAGTGGGTTTAACCCACCGGGTTTTAAACTTAAACCCGGTGGGTTTTATTGGGTTGGGCCCACTTAGTCAAACCCTGAAATATACTCTGGAGGAGACTTTGCGGCCAAAAAATATTAATAAATTAAATATGATCGAAGCGTTAGACGTTGCTCAAGTTTTACCGCTCAATACTTGTAACTCTAACGAATTCATAGGACTTGGATAATCTTATGGGATGAGAGGCAGAGGTGTGTTGCAACGCGAGATGTACGGATTACATCGAAATAGCCAAGTTTCTCCTCAAATTACCTCACGTCCCAATGAATCAATCAAGAACGCGGTATTTATTAAAGTGAAGGCACCGCGTCGCTCATCAGCACGATTATGCAGATTCTTATAGACGGCAGAGGAAGAGAGAGAGAAAGAGAGAGAGAGAGAGAGAGAGAGAGAAGGAGACAGGTCTCGGTGCAATATTTTAATTTCTTTTCCTTTTTCTCTTGGGAATCAACTGTGCCTCTCTCCGTGTCCGGAATACATGGAGGCTTCGACTTTGACGTTTGCGGCAAATATTGTAATAATGCAATTTACAGCGCTCGCTCGCAACGGATCCTCCGATGCGGGCAGACCTCCTCTCTACCCGTATTATTGCCGTCTAGTCGGCACAGAGGCTGCACCTGCGCGACCCTCGGTGCACTTTACGTGCGCGCCGCTTTTATCGAGCATTATTTATTTCCATCTTCCTCTTTTTTTTTTTTTTTTTTTTTGGAGAACACTCGACGCCGAGCACGTGCATTATCCCGCATCAAAATTTTGCTCCAATTTTAATCTTATTAATTTCTTTCACCTTTATTGAATTCTCGAGGATCTCGATAGAGGTTTGATTTATTGGTAACAAAGAAAGTTCGTGCGGTTTTTTTATATTAAAAATTTATTTTTTTTTGGTAACAATTGCATAAATTTTTATTAATGTTTTATTCATTAAAATAATCACCTTGACAATCAATAACCCTTTTCAAACGAGATACAAATTTATAAATTCCGCTTTTATAGAACGTTGTGTCTAGAATTACCTTTGCTTCAATCTCTATTTTATTTCGAAATTGTCGATTTCGAATGTGATTGTCTAGTATGTTCTTTTATCGCATCTTCTCCAAATGCCATACATATCTTACGATAGTCTTCTGCAGCTTTTGAAGTTTAAATTTATAAAGCAAACACGCTTGAATTACTTCAAATTCACAAAAAAAGAGAATAGACATTAAAGTCCAAGATTGATGCATATATGTACTTTATAACGCACATGAAAATTTGCGCTTTGCAAACCACTACAAAATAAAATAATTTCTTCCAGTGATCTACCTATCTAAAACCGCATGAACTTTTTTGGTTATCTAATATTTGGAAACTGAGTTCCTATTTTTTCAATAGAAAATTATAAATAAAATAATTTTGAAGGTAAACCGACTGCTTAAAGTACCAAAGTAAAAATCTTAAATCGAAAATGGAGAAGAAGATTGAAAATGAAAGAAGAATTTCGACTCGGGATTCCACGTCTTTGGGAAACAAAATGGTAATATTCATACCGGAAGTGTCTGAGAAATAGTTCTATCCAAGTACATCACGACAAATTATACGGGAGGATCGATCTTTTTGCGAGAGGATGTTTTTGAATTTTAATATCGTAGAAAATGAGCAAAATTTTTTTTTCTATTTAACATGTCAATTCGTATTAAATGTAACGTTATTGCAGTCTGCTTGCGCGATACATTCCGCGATTTGCATTGTACGCGAAATGAATTATATACACATACATATATCTATATTTTTTGTGCTTTATATTTAATTCTAATATAAATTAAACGGCATCGTTAATGGAGCCATTCAAACGATTTCCGATAAATTCACCGGCGAGCGAAATTCCGACGCGCATCAGGATCAAGTGGAGGAAAAACTCAAACGAAACGCGCGGCTGAATATTCATCGCAGACCAACTAGAATTTTAATTACCGCCTATCTAATTTAACCCGACAACCAACACATAATATATCTTTATAATACCATATCGTCCGGTTTTGTTAACATTAATGTTATCCCGCATATTTTAACAGAGCGTATTTTAATATTGTGTGTTCACCGAGTGATTGCTATACCAACATAAATTTATGCGAGCGCCATGATACTAGTTATATTATTTAATGTAAATTTTATCAATGTTTGTGTGCATTGTTTTTTCTCTCGTCTATTCTTAGATAAATATTTATAACAGAAACTTAATTTCCTATTAACTTTCTTGTACGTATCGTTAATCATACGCGAGAATTATAAAGCGAATACGTTAAGAAGGCTATAAATATCGGTTCTTTTTTAAACTATGTGATACTATTTTATGAGAAAAATGATTATATACGCGAATAAGATAATAGTAAGACACATTTACAGTTCCAACGATGAAGTTCTTTACATCCACACAGTACGTATATTAAAATTATATTGATTTTTCTTTTATTATATATATATATACAAAGAGTAGAACAAATCCGATTAACGAGATAAATGCTGACATAGTTGGAGGAATTAAAGCTGAAAACCGGACGGAAACTCGTTTTCAGTCAACGTTAAAGCAAACAAGTATTTACATTCTTTTTATTATTAATTACCGAACACTTTCTTGTTACTCTACTTATATTCGCAATCGACGAATTACATGTAATTCAGCGGGAATGTAAATAGTTGGAGGGCATTTATTCGATATACCTATATGTGTATCGATATATATATATATATATATATATATATATATATGTATATATTAATCTGAGATTACTCTGACTTGGGCAAGAATTTTTATTTCTGCGCTTGCTCACTCGATCTCCATAATAACATCAAGAAAAAGAAAACGCATCAGTTAAGTCAGCGCGCGACTTCTCTTAATTACTAATTCCGTTCGGAAAATCCATAAACGATCATCAGCGTAAAAACAGCCATTATCTCATTAAGTTAAGGATATCGATGTTGATGAGAAAGAGATCTGTCGTTCGCAAATAACCGGGTGCGAAGATCTCGCTTATTCTCTCGAAGAACCGACGGAAATATCGCAGATAATTAATCGCTCTACACGAGTAATGAATTAATCAATTATTTTCTATTTTCTTCAAAAAAGCATAATTCGAATATTCGCTTAGAATTTTTCCACATTAATCAATCGTATTTTATCCACACGTTAATAAATTAAACTAATGATATAAATTAATAATAATAAATTAATAATAATAAATTAGGGTAATAAATAAAACGTGCCATAAATATAAGAAGATTTTAATTCACATTCCGATCGGAACATTTAACGCTAAATGCTAAATGATCTCCCGTGAGTATCGTTTCGAATAAAACAGCTGTTTTCGTATTGACAAATACGAAATAAATTCTCGTAATTAAATTATTAAAATCGGGAGCGGCGATGAAAAATCGACGATCGTTATTATTAACGTTATTATTAAGTGACAGCATTAGAATGCTGAAAAGTCCCTTCTCATCACGCGCTCGAGCGACGGCCGTCGCTGAGTTTCCACAGCCTCTAGCCTATCTCTAAGGCAGGTGCGCGTCTCTCTAAGGCGATCTCGCTTTCTTCGGGCAAACTCGCGCGAATGTTAATTGTGCGCTATTATTGGCAACGACCAGTCGCGTGGAATTCCGCTTCTGCGAACGTTCCTCGTTTTGCGCGCGCACATGAGACAGAGAGAGAGAAAGAAAGAGAATAAGAGAAAGAGAGACAGAGAGACCTCGTCTCTCTTCGCGAAACAAGTTACTTACGTAAACGTGCGATTTAAAGAAAAATACAATGAAAACACATTGAAGCTCTCCGGTATATCTGGTGTGTTTATAAAACACACATTTGGAGTGAATAAATAAACAAACTCCTCTACCTCTTTTTTCGTTTCTCTTTAAATTATTCAATGAGTATCGGAAAAACGGCGAGCGCAATCAAACATTGATCGCATCGAGCGCGATTTGTAATGATGAATGCTTAATAAGTGACTTACCTGGGACGCCGACGGATACGAGTATCCAAATTGCGCGTACGCTGACATGTCTAGAGTCTACGAGCGTTGACGTAAATGAAGCTGTCTTCTCCCTTTTCTCGCGAAACGCAGCCCGATCTCCCACCTGCACGCACTGCACTCTCTCTCTCTCTCTCTCTCTCTCTCTCTCTCTCTCTCTCTCTCTCTCTCGCTCTCTCGCTCTCCTTCACTGGGTCTATAAGTCGCGCGACGTTAAAACGTAAAAACGAGACATCAGGCTGCGCCCAAGTCCTGGTCGGCCGTGACCGACCTCATGACGCACGTTTTTCTCTCCTCCAGCGAGCACACGATTATTCATCAACGAGAGACGTCATCGCGCACTTCAAAATCCCGAGTTCTCGCTGGACGTTTAAACGAGGAAGGCGCGAGATCAGCGGCGATCAGCGACAGCGTAAATGGCGCTTCCTCTGGTCGGGAAGACACGGTGCTGTTCGCGGCACGTCATGAAAACAGCTGGCACGGGTGACACCGACGGGACGACGCGAGATCGGGACCACGACACCGGATGACGAGACACAGGACGGACATTCGGACAGACGGTCATTCGTTTCGCGCGAGCGAGCGAGCGATACGAAGCCGTTTCACACGAGCGCGCGTTCAGGATATATAGAGGAGTAAAAGTTCTCTCCTTCGTTCGTTCGGTCCGGCCCCTGCTCTCACAGGGCACTCCAGTCTGCGACTGACTCGGCACCACTCACACCACTTCAGCGGGCTCCTCCGGCTCCTCTCTCTCTCTCACTCTCTCTCTCTCTCTCTCTCTCTTTCTCGCTCTCTCTCTCCGTCGCGGCTCCCCCCCTCTGGCGAGGAAAACCGAAAGCATCGCGTATCCCCACCAAGAGACAAGTGGGCGGGGACTGATACGGAGCGAAGCCAATCGCAGGGTTGCTCGTTGCTCCGTGGGAGGGATCTACGAGCCGCCCGGCCGTCCGCTATTGGCTGCGAAAGTTATTTTTTGAACGTATCCATCGACGTCGCGACGCCTTCCATCCCCTCCCGTCCCACCACTCACCCCTGGATCGTGACGGTGGATAGTCGAACGATCCGCGTCGCGACGCCCTACCTCGTCGCCGCGGGATGCTGCATCCGATCGCGGCTGAACAAGGAGAAACGAGTATGTTTACGCGGCTCTACTCTTGTCAACTCGACTCGGCGAGGGACTTGAATAAATTCACGTTTCTCCCTCTCTTTCTCTCTCTCTCCCTTTATCTCGCCCCTTCTCGCGCGCGGGGGAGGAGCGGACTTCTTCCGGCCCGCGAGATTCTAAGATAGCGCGATTGTCAAATGTCAGCGCGGGGGCATAGATGCCAGATTTGCAGACGCAACAACCAAATACCAAATACAACGCACAGTGTGCCAGCCTATCCCTTCCACTGGCTGTATTTGGCTGTTGCGTCTGCAAATCGGGCATCTATGCGCGGGGGACCACCAAGTCCCCCTCTAAGAAGCAGCTATCTCGTATCTTAAGAAAAATCCCTTTTTCAAAACGCCAGCAGTTTGGATTTTTTAAAAATATATACATTAATGTAATTTAGAAAGTTATAATCCCTGGCAATTAGTTCTATATTATAAATAATATATCTCGCTATAAAATTTATAAAATTAAATTTTTCATCATGTATCGCGCTCTCTCTCGAAAGAGAGAGTCCGCCATAGAGAGGAAGGTAGACAAAACGCGGTCACCCTGTACAGTGTCTATCTATGTACGTTTCTGGCGCCGGTGCATAAGCCAAACATTTATTCTGGCCTATTGTTCTCCCATTGAAAATTTCACGAGCGATGGACGCCGAGAAGATTAGCCCGTGGGATTTGCCCCGTACTGTGCAACTTGAATAATTTCACGGGTTATTAGGTTGTACCAATGGGCCGAAACCATTAACCGCGCATGAAATACTTATCCGCTGAATTAGCGTAAGAGATTGCTGCGTTCGCTTATATGCAAGAATTTTCATTGTCGAGAAGAGCAACTAACCGACCTAACCGCGTTGCGTTTCGTTCTTACAGCAAGAATCGAATCTAATTTGTCGAATCATTAAATTGCAACCATTAAATAATAGTATTACTAATTTAAAAATTTAAAAGAAATATCTGATCAATCGATATATCGGCAAGTTTCGAAATAGTTCACTTATGAAGATAATATCTCCAACAGGTTTGCTTCTTCGAAAATAAAGATATTTGGAGAACAAGGACGAAAACGGATAAAAAATGGCAAACGAGAGGATATTAGTTGCGACGCAATACGATCCGCCGCTGCTAATAGGATTAACTGACAGGTTGACGAGGTACTCAAAACGAGATAAACATCCCTTCGAGGATCTTGTACCTGCACCCTGAGGGTACCTCAAGGAAACGAGCCCCATACGATGATTTATTGTTCTGCGTAAACCTGGGTGACCTGCCGATCATGGCCGTATAACGAACATAATCTCGAAACTATAATGCGGAGAGTTTTCAAGAAAATTTGTCCGAAAACCGCAGGTTTTTTGTTACACAAGACAGACCTCAACTCCTGCCACGACTCTTTTTAAAGAGTCACGCGCAACATCTAAAGATACATAATCTGTGTTCAATCCTTCGTTTCTTTCTGGAAAATCGTTGCTAAATGGAAAACATCACACAAAACATCATCTTCTCACCGTATACAAAGCTTAAGGAAAGTTTCCAATTTTTCGGAGAATCGGATTTTCAGATATATCCTATTTTTCGAAATAAATATTGTTTATAACATAGATCTTTCGGAATGTATTTTAAAAAACACACGATTATTAGGAATTTCTTTTAACTTAACACTTGTGACTTTCATATATTCACACTTTGCATATACTCCGAGTCGAAAATTTTCTATCAATTTTCAATAAAACATATACTTTGATACTTTAAAACAGTTAAATCATTCTATTTTAAATTGTTGAATCTGTAATTTTCCCGAAAGGTTCAAAATAGAAGCTCAATACAACTCTTGCATAAATAAAATTTATCAACATTTTCCAGAATCTTAAGGTAAAAACAATAGACGGTGAAAATAAAAAAAAAATAAATTTTAACTTGGATAACTAGAATCAGCTTACTCTCTTTTGAAACTATTTAATCTATAGTTTTGTTTAAAGCTTCTCTTTTAAACCTTTGAATGGGAAACTATTCGTTTATTGTTTCTATTTGAAGTGCAAAGTAGAAACTCTCAATTCCTATATAAATTTAATCTACCGAAATCTATAGAATTTTAAGCTTGACAAATTTTAGATTGAAAATAGGAATAAAATTGTTTATGTTAACTTTTCAAAATATAATTTCTTTTTTGTACAAAAATATTGAAACTTCTTTAAGTAGAAGATAGCGCATATATAAAATCTAAAAGAAATTATCTGCAAAGTTCGTATGATATTGAAAAGATTTTTAACTTATATAAGTATGATTATCTAAACTATAACAAAAACTATTGCATGTGAAAACAAAATAACACTATTATAGAGAATTAAAAATTTTTCACATTTTTATATATTTTTTCAAGAATTATAAAAAAAATTTTTTATAGGTTCTCTTGTTTCTAGTTTAAATAATAAAGGAATATGTATTTTATTTAAAATTTCAGCCCGATTGATTTTTATTTTCGAGAAATTTAATGTTACAGTTAAAAAAAAAAGCAATTGAAAGTTTTGCAAAATTATAGATAAATAAAGAAAAGGAAGAAAAGTAGATTATAAATTACTTTCATTGAAATATTTTACGAACTCTGTTTTAAAACTTTGAACTTAAAAAAATGCAATAAAAGAAAAACGTAATTTTCTTTTTTCTTAAGAAATCGAAAATTAAGGCAGGCTTTTCATGAAGGTCAAATACTACATATCTCCAGGTAAACATTTTCATATAATATAAATAAAATAGTACTGACGGGGGGTATAACGGTACATAAAACAATAACATTTTATTACATAATGGTAGAATATATGAGAGAACGAAAGAAATGTTTGAAAAATAATTTATGATTCCTATTAATCAAGAGTAAAAAAAAAAGTAAATTATACCAAAGAGACTTTTTTAAAATAGACCACATTTTTTTTAATAGACCACATCAGACAAGATTATTAGTCAGAAGAGAAACTTTACTTTAGCTTATAAATAACACAGATATTTTTATGAATAAAAAATATTTTAACAACAACAAAAATATTTCCCGTTCTGATTGCACGATAATATTGCAACAATATTGTTCGAATAATTAAACTAGAAGAATTACGCGACGGAGATGGTGAAATCTGGCAGCATAGCTAGTAAATGTGAAAATATCACTCGAATGTTGAATGTCCATTTGTTTCGTTGTTGGACGTAACATTTATTATTATACGGGAACGAAACGTCAGTTTTTATCGTTACCCTAATACTATCGTGCGTACACGATTCACAGAGATAAAAGACTGATACCGCCGAAAGAAAACCGTAATATTTTATAGCACATAATTATTTTACGAGTTGCATTTCACGATTCACAATTTTCGACTCTTATACCAGCCATTTATTTTGAAATAATGAAAAGAATATCTTCCGAAAAAGAAAATCTCCTTTTTGTTACAGAATTTTTTTCTTCAAATGAGGACCTCTCTCCACATTCATTCATCCTATTACACTATTGTAATACCTCGACTAGCTTTTACGACCACTTTATGAGGTTTTCTATCGCTCTTTTCGAAAGCAATCCCGATCGCGGCGGAATCATAAAAGCGGATCTAATTCGAATGGCGCGATTCACACCGCGGAGAATAAGACAAAAGATTGTTACGCTCTCTCGAGAGAGAGAAAAAGACTAATAAGGGGAGACAGAGAGAGAGAGATCCAGACTGCCCTGGCGCCTTCGAGGGGTACCTTCGAGGGGCACCGCAGTTTTATTGGTCAGGAACGCGTTCTTGTAACTCGTCCGTTTTCCTCCTCTACACTTCTGCACCGACTTCGTCTTCCTCTTCGGCATGGCCGACCAGCGTGTTGCCGTAAAAAAGCCGGTCCCCCCCCTTCCCCCCTCTCAGCCCCCTCGTCGCTGTCCCTCCTTCTCCCCGTTCTCTCTTCCCTCTCGCCTCTTCACCCTCCGAACGACGAACGAACGACCAACGAAATGTCAACCGTAAACCTCGCGAGGCAACACTAATTAACCCGACCGAAATAAACTGCGGCGGCTCTCGCTCGCTCGCTCCCTCTTCTTTCTTCGTTCACGCGGACAGATTCTAGTCTCCTCGCTGGAGCCTCGAAAAAAATATCGGAGCAATCTTAAAACTCTCCGAATCGTCCCCCGAAATCATTACAAGAGATCGCAATCCGCGGAAAATCGAACCATAAAACAACTTTAAATTTCTGATTTATTATATTATATGTATAAATACATAATTGTGTATCTAAAAAAAACTTATCTATCCAATTTTAAATTAATATATGCATGACAGCGTAATCAAGGTTTTTTCCTCCATTTAACAATAGAAAAGCGGCCTCATTGACATTCACATAAATAAATACAATAAATAAACACACATTTAATATATAATGTGCAAATAAGTGTTAATGATAAAGTGTATCAATTTTTTAAACTTCAATATCTCATAACTATAAAAATGGTAATATCTCATAACTATAAAATTGATCCACTAATAACTCAACATTTCGTGCATGAACTAATTTAGGGGTGTACATACATAATAAAAAGATTTCGGATGTATCAGTTCCCACCCACATATAAATTCGTCTTTCATTGAAAATGAATTCTTATAACACGTGTATAAAGTTTTCAAATTTTGTAAGAAATAGTAGTTGTAACAGATTTTTTATTCGACACAATTTTTCATTCATTCGTAAATAAAAATGCTAAAAAGAAGAATATCTAAAACCATCTTGTATATATTTTTCTAGAAGATACAAGATGTTTCAAAGACATATACAAATGAGTAAAAATCACCAACGAATTAATATTAAACGTCAATTAAAACGTTATTTTATTCATATTGAGAATTCCAAAAAGACATGAATGATGCGTACACATTTATTTCCTGCACTCGTATTAGGAAATGCTCGGAACTACATCGACATTATAATCGCGTGTGTGAGTAACTAAAATGAATGAAATAAATTTGTGTAAAATTGAGACATTAATCACGTGTACGCGATAAGAAACTCGATGATAGATGGACATGTAATATGACACTTTAATTAGTGATGCGCGCGGCACCTAAACAACTGAAAGTTGTGGAAAAAAATGTCGGTATATTTCTTAGTTTTCATCTGCGTATCAAGTTTCGGCAATGATGAGCGGTACTTCGCTCAAGCATGTCTTTTAAAAAATTAAAAATAACGCGAGAAAGATGTAAAGAAGATGCGAGAAAAAATCAAGAACGCCAATAAGATGTTTCGCCAATAAAACGAGATAATTTCGCGAGTCAACGAATCCCGATTTTTCTATTGGATCGAGTGACTTTGATTATTTATTAGTAATCACTCGATGATTCGGCGTGGATTATTAAGGTCAGAAAATTCGGCATGTCACCGATAAATTGCGGATGACAATGCATCTTTCAAGTCACAATTTTTTATTAAACTATGAAAATATAAAGAACGATGATTATTGCCTAACACCGATGATTCCACGGACTAATTAATATACATTAATAAATATGCTAAGAAAACCCTTGCTTACACCTTGCCAATTCTATTCTCTCTCTAAATAGCGATTTTAATATTCGTATAACTATTTGTCGATTAAATTTATACAATTATACGACGAATCGCGATGTTTTGTGCTGCGAATTATTCAGAATTCTATACACTTTTTTATATTTATGATGTAATAAACTTGCAAGAAATGAACAAGATTTGATCCAAAACTCAGATATTTCTTTACAACAAAATATATTACTATATTTTTATATCGTAAAAAATGTATCGGCTGCATTTGAATGTAAAAAATGAAATATATCTTGTTTTTAACAAAATCTTGTGTCCTTTTTTTCTTCCACAGAGTGACGGAATAATAGTTGATGCATTGTATATGCGTGCGTATATAAGTGTGTGTGCATCTCTCGTGCAGATTTGAATCGTTCGAACCGATGGAAACATCGTGTAGCCGAAAAAGGGAAAGATTTTGATCAGTCACTGCCGGATTTTATCGGCGCTCACACATATACACATACACACACAAATATACATACATACGTATATATCGTTTCAATGTGCGATCGCCCGGAGAAATAAATCGGGGAGTCTTTTTTTTTGGCATAAGAGTAGGAAACATTGCTTTCAGTGCGGGCGGTAGTACGAAGGGGCAAATCCGGATGACTCCCTTGTACGCTTTTCGTTCTCTCGCACTCTTTGCCTGGAAACAGTCGAATCCGCGGGGTTTCCCCTATATATACCGCCCGCTGCCAGACATTTCCATTTTATCCCCGCGCACGAAAGAGGGACGCGTCCTAGTTCACCCCCTCGTATGCCGGGGGAGAGAGAGACCTAAGCCGCGGTTGCGATTTTATTTTTCACAAAAAGAAAAAAAGATCATCGACGCGACCAGCGAGTGTAATAAAAGCTGGTATACGATACGCGAATAATTTTCAAGAAAAAAAAAACGCCTTAATAATGTAATTATTCGATATTTTTAGCGATAAGGAGTATAATTAAATGTGAAACAAAATTGCATAATTAATAAATAATATTTTAAGTGAAAATAAATATTATGGAATATACGGCGATATTTTTTTAGCGATAAAGAATATATAATTAATTTAAATGTGAAACGAAATTGCGTAATTAATAAATAATATTTTAAGTGAAAATAAATATTATGGAAAGCGATTACGGGGAAAGAGCGAGAGCGGAGAGAGGAGGGGAAAAAAGTGGGGAAAAAGCCGTCCGAGGGAAAAGAGACAGCTGACGATATTGCACCAAAAGAACTGACAAAGCACGGTATATTAGACCGCTATCGCGGTATCGCAATTTGTGCGATGCCATTATACGGCTATTATCCATTGTTTATGAGAAACGGAAACGTATCACTGCCCGGCGATAAGCATCGCGCGATGCATATTTTCCGGAATCTTTTGCCACATCGGCGGACACGACAGATATTTCGCGCGATATACGCGGAAACATAATGCGACAACAACAAAACAGTTAAAACAAAGGTTGCGACACACGCGAAAATTTTCCATTAATATTTCATTATCCTTTGTTCCGCGGAATATGATGCTTGAAACCCTTAATTTCTGGCTTCTCGTCGTCTTCTCGTGCAGAGAGAAGAAAACAATTCTGAGAGAAAAATTCCGAAGGAAAATTAATATTTATAATATTAAAATTATTATTATTATTATTATTATTATTATTATTTATAATAATAATAATAATAATAATAATATTATATATTTATTTAATATAATATTATTATTATTATTATTATTATAAAATAATAATAATATTATATATTTATTTAATATAATATTATTATTATTATTATTATTATAAAATAATAATAATATTATATATTTATTTAATATAATAATATTATTATTATTATTATTATTATTTAATATGTTTATATAATAATAATAATATTAAATATTTATATTTCAAAAATATTATAAATATAATATAATATTTTTTCTGTGAGAGTAACAGGAGACACTTCGGAATCTCTGATAACTACATAATTGGCACTTTTAATGATTGCATCAAAAAGTTACGTCTAGGATTAATATACCTTTATCTTTATGAGTTCAAACTTAGAGAAGTAAAGGGACACATTTGTCAAGTAAGGTGACAAGAGGTATCAACAACACGCATTATTTTGCACGCTTTTGTCTTTTCCCCTCTTCCTCTCCCCTTCCTTTCGCTCCCCCGATACAAACTCGTTGGAAGCTATAGCTCTTTCTCGTTCGCAATCAGAGGCAAAGCGCACGAACAGCTCGCCGCGATGTTATGTGCCCATGAAAAACGAATAAATAATTAGAATGCATCCATAATGCAGAGAAACAAGGCCGTATATACTTTGTCTGGCGCACAATCGTGTTTCGCATAGAAGGGGGAAAGGAAGGGAGGAAGAGCGCGACGAGAATTCCTAGCGAGAGATATCTATCCCAAAGAAAGAGAGAGAAAGAGAAGGAAAAAACTCGAATCATACCGCGCCCATTGAAATTCATTCGTGGCTTTATTTTATTTTTTTTTTTTTTCTTCTCTCTCTAGCGCCTCCAACTCGCTCGTTTACGTTTAGTGCTTCGCGTTCATCAATGATGTACAGGATATTCGAGGCACGATTCTGTACGATCTTTACACGAGGAATCCGGACACGCGTTTATAGGCGCGCGTTCTGTAATTGCGCTTTATTGCGCGTTGCGCCGATTAAAATTAGAGAGCGATTCGAATTTTCATAGCGGAAAACGGTAGCTATCTCGGTGGTAACGATATATCTCTCGGTGTTGCCGCGGTGGAAAAATTACGCCATGCGTGCACGGAACCGATTCGAAAGGTAACAATTCTTCAAAGAGCTACACATATATATGTACATATATGTGCAACAGAGATAATGCAAAGGAGAGCATAAAGGAGTTAACATCGCGAAACGGTGATCAGATGGATTTCTCTCTATGTTTCCCGTGTAAAAAATGTACATTTATAAAATGTCTGCTCAAATTTTTAAAAAATTCTTTGAAAAACTTCTGATCTCTCTTATAATATCAAAATACTAAATTAATTATATAAAGACTCCAATAATGATAATTAATAATTAGAGGGAAAAAAGACAATAAGAACCAGCACTATAAATAACGCACAAATTTGTTAAAAATAGCTATTAAAGTCTTAAAATATTAAGTATTAAAATATTGTAAAAGTATTAAAATTATGTATAATTAAAATATAATAAAAATATGTAAAATTAATTTCACTGAAGATGAGAAGCTCACAAAAAGTTCACAGAAACGTAATTTTTAAAATTTTTACATTGTTTTACATTTTTTAATTGACGCGTTACTTATATCGCTGGCTCTTATTGCCTTTTTCCCTTCTAATTAATTCTAATCTTATTTTTGTTTAAAATTCCAAGTGAAATTAGAGAATATTTAGATGTAAATTTTTTAAATAAATTTCTTTAGTGCGCGTATAAACTTTTTAATGTTTTTCTAATCATACGATCAAAAAAGAAAAATGAAAAGTCACTTAAATTCCAAATGTTAGATTTGAAAAAAAAATTGAATGGCTTTTATGAAAAGCATTTCTCATTTGCATTTTCATTTTTCATCATCAAGAATTACATGAAGATTGTGTACAGTACAGCATTTTACTGCGATACCGAATGTAAATGGAGAAGCAATATATTTATAATTAATTTATAAATTATTTATATTTATAATTATTTATAATTATTGTTTTTTAATCACAATAATTCATAATCCTCTCATAAATATATATTTTTTAAATATTTATCTGTTCAATAAAATATATATAGTGCACATATATATTTTATATCAAGACTTTCTAGTATTTAATATCATTTTATTAGTCGTAAAATCAATTTAGCCAATATGTACGACAAGAGATCAATATACTTAAATATATTTATAGTATCAAAGTAGATATTAAATTGAACATTGATGTCGAAAGTAGGAAAAAAATTGCGATTCGATAACTTAATTAGCTAGTATATAAGAACAAATTTATTAAAGAGATCATTGTTTTTTAATTCTCAATAAAATTCCGTGATAATTCCCTGATTTTTCAAGCTAAAAAAAATCCTTGATATAATTTCAGATTTTTTAAGGAGAGTAGATACTCTGATTCAACAAATCTTCACTATCGAATAATCGCGCACGCACACGCATTGCTAATTATCATCCTTACACTTTCCTACTCGCAGCCGTTTTACACGTATGTTAAATTGTCGACAAAAAAAATGCGTAAGATAAAAATCGACAACTTTGCGAAGAAAGTCGCGAGGAAATACCTTCGAGGCATCGTCTTGTTACAATCATTTTGGCGTGAAATACATTCTCGAGGAGCCTTATAAGCCTCGCTCCGGTCGCCTTCCTCGCGGGGAAGGAGTGCAGGTCAGAGTGCAACGATTTTCCATAAAGCGGATTGCGCGATTCTCTCTCTCTCTCTCTCTCTCTCTCTCTCTCTCTCTCTCTCTCTCTCCCTTCGGTAGCCTCGCGTGTGCGCGAATCGCCGTCCCCCGCGATTGTATGCAACAAAGTCGCGCGCGGGGGGTCGAGGAGGCGGCGAATACGAGGATAATGATCGACGGAAGTGTTCGTGCTAAAATATGCAGATCCGGCTAAAATTACCGGAGAAGTACCACCTAGAGAGCCGGACTCTCTCTCTCTCTCTCCTCGCCGCCGAAGGAGAGGCGAGACGACTAGTGGTATGCTCGGCTCCTCGCTCGGTTCGGCTCAGCACGCCCGCTCGAGCGTAGGCGATGGTGATGGTGATGGTGTGATTACTATACCGACGTGCCTTCGTTTATTCCCGAGGATAGGCGCGGCGCGAACGAAGGAAGTGGCCCTATGGCGTAAATCCGTCCGTAAAGGTCCGTGCGTGAGAAACCGTGCTCTTGATAGATTGTTTCGCGCGCAGTTTGCATTTTTCGCAATTTTAAATAAATAAATCCAGTTCCCTTTTCATGGCAACGTAAATCCGCGGAATATTATAATAAGAATTATGGAATATAATATTTTATATATAATTATACAAAAATATAAAGTTTTTGGGGGTGGTCGATTAAAATTGGACACCCTGTATATACAATATATTTTTTTCATATTTTTAATATAGTTTTATATTACGATTTAATTTATTTAGCTAAAACTACATTAAGATATATATAATTATATAATTTATTATATATAATTCTATATTATTTTATTAAATTTACATTACATTTTATTACATTTATATAATTATATATTATTAATATATAGCTTACGCTAAATAGATTAAATCATAATATAAAATTTAGAAATATGAAAAATATGAAAAATATTTAAAACATTAAAATATGAAAAATATTAAAAAATATAATTATATATTATTTTAGCAATAAAAGTAAAAATAATTGTAATTTATTATAATTCATGCCTACGCAGATGTGCGCACACGACGAATTTCGATTACGGTTAATATAGTTACGTAGAAAATTAGTACAATCGATTAAATGCATCGATCTAATTAAAGACAGCCTCATTATATTCCAGTCGATGCGGTAAGAAACGTTAATTCGAACGGTAGAAACGTTCGAGCAGGAACGTCGCCAGCGTCTTACGTATGCATAGTAGTGGCTTGTTACAGGAACCAATTAACTTCTTTACAAGAAACGACCATTACTTCAGAATGCGTTAAAATGACCGGTGAGAGCAAGAGGAAATCGCAATGTCTCAACGGTAAAACTGACAATTGCTTAACAAGCAATCGCGGCGATTCCCCAACTGGCTCCAACAGGGATGTGTCGTGGTATAGAAGAAGGTTTCGCGAAGGAAATTAAGAAATCCGTTATCCAGTCCGCTATCGATCGATAAACATTCCTCTCCTTTCCAATACTGCACAAATTTTATTTCAGGCAAGCAGCATAAAATATATTTCAACGTTGCAACCATATAAGTAGACTCTACTTATATGATTAGCGATTCGAGGAACTTTTAGATTCCAAGCAAATTAAATTTGATACAGAGCCTATATAAAGTCTACTTTTTTAAATGGAATAAATTATCACCGAAAAATAATGAATAGTCGCTAATTATTGTAAATACTGTAAATCAGTGAAATCTCATTGAAATAATCAGTTGCTGATAGTGGCTGTTTTAATCAGTGTGATATTTTAAAACTTGTCCCATTTTATTATAATATTATATATGAGATAAATTTATAGAAATGTGTATTTTGTTAAGAAATATTGGTAAATATGCATAATAACGGACCCAGCCCCAATCACCTTGACCTTGACATATGTTGTCAAGGTCATAGGTCTGAGTAACCTTCAACAAATTTTAGCCGTCGCTTGCTGTTTAATAAAAAGTTATTAACAAAAAAAGTTTACTAAATAAAACCAATATTTGTGACACCATATACATTAAATATACTGTACTGTGAATGTACTGTGGGGAGTGGGTGCAGGGGGAGGGGCTCCGCCCCTCCCCCGCTCACGCGTTTACTTTACTACATATAATAATACTATGCCCTTCAAGATAAATCATAACAAGACATATCATAACAAATCCCTCTCAGTTGATTTGCGTCATTCTTGGTGGCTAGATAGAAATTAAACGGAAAATGTTGCTTTACGAATTTATAAATCTAACCTGTAATAAACAGCGTTTCGATGCTTTCTTCAATATAATGAGCAAAGCATATCCATTGTAATGACATTATAATAACATTATAATAAATACTTTTCCATTATATATAGAAAAGTTGCAAAGAAAATATAAAATATCAGAAACGTATGTGCACACACACACACACGGGGGGGGGGTGCAAGGGGGGCCTTCGGCCCCCCCTCCCGCACCCTCCCCGCCGGTAGGCAGGGTGGACCTCGCTTTACAACTTACAGCATGTGTCCATTGTAATTGAACTCTTCGCAATGCGTCCCTTACTGGCGGGGAGGGTGCGGGAGGGGGCCCTTTGGCCCCCCTTGCAACCCCCCCGTGTGTGTGTGTGTGTGCACATACGTTTCTGATATTTTATATTTTCTTTGCAACTTCTTTTGTTAATAACTTTTTATTAAACAACAAGCGACGGCTAAAATTTGTTGGAGGTTACTCAGGCCTATGACCTTGACAACATATGTCAAGGTCAAGGGGATTGGGGCTGGGTCCGTTATTATGCATATTTACTGAAATATTTTGCAAAAAGTATCTGAATTTCTGATCAAAAATTTTGTTCAATTTTTGTAGGCCTGTCACAGCTTAAAAGTAAAAAAGTGTAATATATTATAATTATAATTAAAAAGTCAGTAAAATCCAGTAGAACATATTATATTTGCAAGAGATGAAGCTCTTAAAGTTCTTTCTATTTATTTTGGATAGGATTGTTATTTTTGGGAGAATTTATATATATTTAAAATAAAACACATAATTTTTCAAATTCATAATTATATAATTATTTTTAATATATAATTTGTATATAATAATATATTTTTAATATATTTTAATATATAATTTGTAATAATAATATATAATATAATAATTTGAAAAATTATGTGTTTTATTTTAAATATATAATATAATAATAAATTCTCCCAAAAATAACAATCCTATCCAAAATAAATAGGAAGAACTTTAAGAGCTTCATCTCTTGCAAATATAATATGTTCTACTGGATTTTGCTGACTTTTTAATTTTAATTAATAATAATCAATGCAACGCATAAAACTGAGGAGCAAAGTATAACAGTGTTTTCACTGAAAATCAGTGAAATACATATTCACTGATCTTCATTCGGTGAAATCTTGTATTTAAAAACCTATTTGATATTATTTTCTCTGATTCAGTTTAATAGAGTAGAAACGAGATACACACAATAACAAGTGAAACAGACTGAGAAAAAAGTATAGAGCACGTTTGCTCAAATAATATATATCGCTTATCGGAAAATTTTTGAGTTTAAAAATTAGATTTCCTCAATTTGACACTTTCTCACAAATTAATATCCTCTCGTTTCGTTTTGCCCTATGCAACTCATTAAGATTCAATTATATGCGAGCTCCCGAAGGGTGACTGACTGCGGCTTTCGTTGCACAGCCGGCAATGGCCGATCAGCGACGAAGAAAAAAAGAGAGAAGGAGAGGGAGAGAGAGAGAGAGATTTAGCTAACGAGTCCGATAAAGGAAACATAACAATTTATCGCGGCGTAGTGATCGCGGATCGTATAAATAATAATACACTTGCGCGAACACGAGAGAGATAGAGAGAAAGCATTGCATGAGGAGTCTCGCAGCTTTATGCGCGTTATAAACCCTATATGTATGACGAGAGGGGGAACAAAAAGTATACAGGGTCGCCTATACTCTAATCTGTTAACAAATATCCAAGGCGGGCGGTTAACACGCGTTTACGATAATTTATCGTGCGAAAGCGACACGCGTGTACCACGAAACAATCGAAAAAAAAAGAAATTTCCCACAAAAAAAATCGTTATTAAATCTGAGAAAATTTTCTTAACATTTAACACGCGAATGTAAGGATAAATATGTTCTAGGGACCTAAAAAAATATAATCTTTAATTTATTATCTAAAAAAGGTCTAAAAAAGGTCTAAAAAAGTGAAATCTTTATTTTTTATCGCGATATCAAACGCCAATGCGTAAAATTGTCTCTCGTTTGTCGTTACGCGAAATGGAAATTGCAGAATTGTTAATTCTTGTAAAAGATACACGGCCTTAACATTAACATCGAACTGAAATGGCGAGACTCGTTCCGTCGAATATAAAATAATAATAATATAATAATACGCCGCAATAATGCGGCCTATCAAATTGTAAAATTGAGACCGCATTACGAGTAAGTAGTGGCGATCGGTTCTTGCAAGGATAATGGTTTGGAAATCGTCCCATCTCTAAATAGGCCTCTCCGGCCTCGTTCCGGTCGACGAGAAACGCGGCATGATGGATCGCCGCAGACGCTTTTATCAGCGGTTTAAGCGCGATCGTGCCTCGATTGCCGACGAGCGGCGAGAGCAGCCGGCATTCACGATTTCGCAAGAATACGCGCGAATATTGTTTGTCAATGAGATATCCTCGCGAGTAGTTCCCAGAGAGAACAATCCGAGAGCGCAATGATCATCTGTCACCGACGGACGCGTCTCGCGCGTGACCGAAATCACGACGACTCCTATATATGTATACATATACATACACGGTGTCCCAAAATTCATAATTGACGATAATTCAAAATTGATAATTGATTTAAGGGGGTAAAAGAGGATAAAATTTGGAGACAAAAGTTCCTGTGTCACTTTTCTCTTCCGTCATTATTCATTGAGTTATTTAACAATTAAGTCGACCAATCCTGTGCGCGCAGCATTACTTGATTAAATTGATCGAACGATCGAATGAAGAGAGGAGTGGTGGAGAGAAGAGTTAATTGTTAAATAATTCAGTGAATAATGATCGAACAGAAAAGTGACGGAGGAACTTTTGTTTCAAAATTTTATCCTCTTTAACTCCCTCAAAGGTTAATTATGAGTTTTGGGACGCTCTGTATATGCATATAAATACAAAGAATTGCTAACGTGCATTTCAATAATAGAAGGAAAGAAGGATAAAAATGCAGTCTCTCATAAAAAAAGGAAAAACCGTGAAAATTTTGATGTTTTCGCAACATGAAGAATTTAATTTCAAGTTGTATTGATAAAATATTAATAAAATTAAATAATCATCCATTACACAGTGGGACAAAAAATTACTTTTTCTTTCTCTCCGAAGTGCGATAGTATGTTTCTTGAAGATTTTTTCGTGCTGAACACGATGCCGTTGTCAGACTTTGCTTAGCACGTCAGGATTTTGAGTAAATTGAAATGAAAGAGGCCAAAAATGGCGTTTTTGGCCATTTTCAACATTTTTTACGGCAAAAAACTGGTTTCTAAGTAAGTTTAACGGCATCTAAAAGTATAATTCAAGAATTTTCAAACGAATTTTGATTCACGATCGTACAATTTCTTTTCATTAAGTTATGGCTTTGAATTTTAGACATTCTGTATAATTTACAAGATAGGCAAATACATACTTACATATAGTAGCAAATAAAAAAAATAATGTAATATCAATTTATTTGCAAAGAATAGTTAAAAAAAGAAAGAAGACAGTTTGATCCTTAAAAAAAATATGACATCCTGTTGATTAAAAAAAATTATTTTATCACCTCTGTATATTAAGTTAAGTCCAATTTTGTGAAAATATTGGATTAAATTAAATATATAAACGTATTTCAAAAATTGAGTATTGCAAAAAATGAAGTAAGCATATTTGCAAGCAAATATGTATTTGCCTTTCTTGTAGATTATATAAAAAGTCTAAAATTCAAACAGTCATAATTTGATGAAAAAAAGTCTTACGATGGTGAACCAAAATTCGTTTGAAAGATCTTGAATTATATTTTCAGATGCCGTTAAGCTTATTTAAAAAAAATCAGTTTTCTTTTTGCCGCAAAAAAATGTTAAAACTGGCCAAAAACGCCATTTTTCACATCTTTCATTTCAATTTACTGAAAATAATCCTGATGTGTTAGGCAAATGCTAACAACGGCATTGTGTTTAACACGAAAAAATCTTCGGGAAACGTACTATCGCTCTTCGGAGAGATTTTTGTGTCCCACTGTGTTATAAAAATTGATATCATCGAGATGTATCTTATTTTTAAATTGCTAAAATATTTATTTTTATAAAAAAGAATCCACTAAACAAATGAACACAGACAATCGCAAATAAGCAAGTGTATTAATTATTAAATTTAAAAAATTATAGATAATTTATTAAATTTTGTATAAAATATTTTTTTATAAAATTATTAATCACAATTCCTATATACGTGTGAATACAAAGAATCGCTAGCGTGCATCTCGATAATACACGAAGAAAGATAATTATACGGCTTTACAGAATTGCAATCTCTCAAAAAGGGAAGAAAGGCATGAAAAGTTTGATGTTGCGTTTTGTAACATGAAGACTTTTTTATTTGAAATAATCTGTATTGATAAAAAAATTAAATAATCATCCACTATAAAAATTGATTACCAAGATATACCTTATTTTTATATTGCTAAAATATTTATGCGTATAAAAAAAAGAAACCGCTAAGCAAACAAACAATCTCAAATAAACACAAGAGTATTAATTATTAAATATTAAAAAATGTATATAAATTCCTTTTTTCCTCATATTGTATACATGAAATTTGCGATTAATTGTATTTGTTCGCTTGTTCCGGATTCGGCTCGAAATGGGTCTCGGAGCCCTAATGGCTCGTAACTCTTCAATTCGTCATTTGTAACGCCTCGATTGAGATCGCTCGCGTGCCCCGATCGGCAAATACTTGGCGATTTCTAAGAATATACGCTCCGGAAACGATACGTTTCCGATACGTCTGATTAATGCGCGACGTAACCGGCCGTAAGTGCATGTCATTAACGATCGTTCATTTTTCATGAGTAGGCATCGACCGGGGGGAGAGAAAGAGCGTGTGTGCCCCCTATACGTGCGTACCATACATACATATACATTCCCGATGAAAGATCGGTGGGCAGCCTGCCCGTTGTGTTCGAATATCGGGACACCCTGTACGCACATTAACCGACTCGAGAGAGCTGCGGGAATAATAATTTCGAGTGCTCCTCGCGCGCGCGGAGAGATAGATACGCGGACACGAAGAGGACGCATACGAGGGCCTGAAACGAAGACAGAGGCGACGAACCGAGGAGAGAAGGAACGAGAGAGCGAGAGAGAGAGAGAGAGAGGTTGAGATATACGTTACAGGTGAGAGCGCGAGTATCGCGTGCTGCAAACGAGCTGGCAGCTGCCCGCTTCTGGCTACGCTCGGGTCTTCAGGTATATTAATATGCGACTGACCGAGTGGGACTGATGTTTTAGAGTAAACCGCCGCGCCGGGCCCCGTATTACGTCACGTCAGCCGCGACCGATCGGAGGGCCCGATTCGCCGCGTCCTTCCGGACGACTCGTCCTCTTCTTCGTGCGCTTTTCTTGCGCAGCGCGAGAACCAAGTCTAATCTGCCGCGTGTATCTCTCGCTGGAATTATTAAATTACAGTTTACATTACCGCGTCCTCTCCTTTTTCCGCTCGAAAAAATGGTTGAACGCACTCGCGTCAGAAGTGATATAATTTATCACGTTTTTTTTAAATAATGATTTAGTTATGTATTCTTGTCAGTGCAAAAGTGAGTGGTTAAAGCAACGGCGCAAGATTTTTATCGAAGATTAAGTGAGTATTTCATGCTTTGTTTCTTCGTTTTATATCTCACAAAGGACATGTCACAACTGTCCGGAACCGATTTGATTCTTCTTCAAATATGTTGTTAAATACACAAATCTAAAAGACACGTATTTGTTTATATGTGCGGATATTGAGTTTTAAGGGGTGAAACACCCCTTTAAAGAAAAACGTATGGTATTTTTCTTTAGGATCGAATATCTGGTAAACTATAAGAGGTAGAAAAAAAAGACGTACAACAAATTTTAATGGCTTGAAGAATACTTTAAAGTTAGATGAACAAAATTTTTTTATTTTGAAAAAAAAAATTAAGTGACGGGGGTATTTTAAAAAAGATAAAAATAAAAATATTTTTTTCATATAACTTTAAAGTACTCTTCAAGCCATTAAAATTTGTTGTACGTCTTTTTTTTCTACCTCTTATAGTTTACCAGATATTCGATCCTAAAGAAAAATACCGTTTATCTTTAAAGGGGTCTTTCACCCCTTAAAACTCAATATCCGCACATATAAAAAAATACGTGTCTTTTAGATTTGTGTATTTAACAACATATTTGAAGAAGAATCAAATCGGTTCCGGACAGTTGTGACATGTCCCTTGTCAGTAAAATTTCACTGAAAAATTAGCAATAATATAGTACTTTTTTTTTTTTTTTAAGGGAGAAACTCCAAAATACGCACATATCTCGAAGAGAATATTAATAGTTTTAAAACACATACACACATCTATAGTTTCTTCCTTTAATAAAATAAAATGCATTTGGAACATTAACTATTTTTTCATCACATAAAATTGATATTATATCATTCAAAAATAGCACAGTTTTGTCTTTGCAAATAAATAATTTTTTTTCAGTAGTGTCTGTAGAGTATTTTTTCTTATAATTATTGAAGACAAAATCCATAAAAATATTTTTTTTCAAAATTATTTTACAAAAAATTATAATTATGTCAGATAGTAATTTTTATGAATCTCTCTTCACAAATCGATAAAAATAAATTATTTAAAAACCTTTTTTCTTTAAGTAAGATACAGGACATGTTAATAGAAACTACAAAGAAGATGTCTGAATTTTTTTCAAAATTTCTCTAATATTTTTAAGTCAAATACTGAATCAGATATCGCAGACCTAAGAGTTCATTATCGCAGTGCCCTAAAAACGGATTCACTATTAAGTTTAAGGTACGATAAATTCACAAAAAAATAAACGACTCTTGGCCAAAAATATTTCCTCAACAAAATATGCTGAATATATATAATATTATAATATAAGACGCAGATTGAAATATCACTGATTGAAACTAACCACTATCACTGATACTTAAAAGTGAGATCATCGGTGATTATTCTCTGCTTTTCAGTAGCAATACACTGAGAATATACCTTAAATCCATTTGAGAAAATATATGCATAAATAGAGAGGAAGAGAGAGCGAGCGCGCGAAACACTTCCCAGAGCGGTAAATGAAGGAAGAATGAAACAATTTTATTTCTTCTACCCCTCTCGCGGGAGAGTCGTTGCTTCATGAATATCGGGGTCTTACACGCGAGAATCTTGAAAAGCGGCGACGGCACATGGAACGTCGGGGAAGGAAGGTTTTGACTGACATGTTACCGTGCGCCGGACTAATATTAAACTATCATCGTGGAAGAGGAGAGAGAGCCGCTGCTTTTTTTCGGTTTCTTTAGCTCGTGCTCACGTGCGTGTAAGCCGTGGGTCACGTGAGGGGCCCCGACGGCGAGTATATGTTGATTTACGCCGATCGTGAGGCTCCCGATATACTTTGTCGAGAAAGAGGTGGTGTATTAAGCGAGAGAGAGCCGGGGCCCGGTGTTCCCTCCCTCCCGTCATTAGAGAGTTCCTCGAGAAAGAGCGCTTTTTCATTTCACGCGCTAGCCGCCGGCGAAGAGCGGGGCCCCGCTCGGTCTCAGGGGTCCCGGGCACAGTATCGGGAACATCAAATCTTCGCGTTCGAGGTGGAATGCCCCGGTATTCCTATATAATACTTCTTATTCGCATTTTATTGCTTATTGAGACTTATTATTATGCTTGAATGCAATGCGACGAGCTTGGCGCTCGAGGGGATGTCTGATAAATGATGATTCGTTCCCTTTTTCCCTCATTTTCCGGAAATTTTTATCTGTATTATATATAAGGGGTTATGTACCTTGTCGCGCAAAAATGGCCTATTTTCGAGACTTTCTTTCTCAATAAATAACATAGTAATCAATGCAGAGTTTTTTATTTTATTCGTTATACATTTGAATGTATGTATAAAAAATTGTAATTTTTATGACAATTACGTACACCAGTGATAGTTTCAGTGTTTGCATTATTTTGCATTGTAGGTCAGTTCGATCTAAAAAATAAAAATATTTTCTTGTAAGAAATATTATAGTTACGAACTCAGAGGCTTTTTCTTATTTTCCATCTTATTTTTTTATGACAAAACAGTCGAAAAAATTTTGAGGCAAAATTACATCTTTGAATTTTTATAAATTAAAACTCCCCCTCGAGACAGTTCGTAATTATAACATTTCTTTATAAGAAAATATTATTTTTCAAATTAAACTGACCTACAGTGCAAAAATCATGCAAACACTGGAACCATCACTGATGCACTTGTCATAAAAATTATAATTTATTAAAAAACTTAATAATTTTTTATATATAAATACATTCGAATATATAACAAAAAAATACAAAAGAACCCTGCATTAATTACTGTTATTTACTGAAAAAAAATTTCCAAAAATAGGTCATTTTTGCACGTGAGGTATGTAACCCCGAGGATATAATTACAGATTTATTAAAATTACACAATTTTTTTCAGGAAACATTCTCAGGAAGAATTCTCCGACGACTTGTACAAAGTGCTTGTCAGATCGCAAATCACGTGCGGAAGTGGCGTTTCCCTCGCGTTAAACGGAAAATCCGCCGTTAAGTAAAGACCTTACTCGTGTATGACACCGCAAAGATGCCGCGTCACGACTTCCTTCTTATCGGACCGGACGAGGGATCCCCGGCCAGGTGGCAGAGTCCTTCCCCCTATATCCCCCCCTTTCGTTCATTCCACCGGAATAAGAAAGAGAACGGGCGGGAAAAAGAAGTTTGAGCTGAATTAAAAGAACGACTTGTCGGTTAGTTGACTCTCTCTCCTCTACCGCGTACATTTCTCTCTCCCACCCTTCCGTGAGAACGAGAAGGAAGGAAACGCGGCTCTCGGCGGCTGAATGCCGGAGCAATCTGTTTTCAACGCGGGATAACTTTGCGCGGCCCTTCTTCGGCCTCTCTTTCCCCAATCGCGCGCTGTCCCCCTTCCTCCCTCCCCTGGCCCGTCGCTCTACCTTTTATCCCCCTTTTTCTTCCCCCTTTGCGGGGTTACGGAGCATGGCTCGGTAACCTCCCACTGGCTTCTCCGCCGTCGCGACGGGCGTAAAAAGCACATCCGAATTGAATCATTGCTGAATAAGCGGGAAAGTGGCTGCGCTCCGGGTGGAAGGAAATCGGCAAGAGCGGCTAACCCCCTATATACTATACACACACACATATATGTATATACATACATATATATATAGCAGAGAGGGTGATTTTCCATCCGACTCATTGGTACACCTTCTCCTTCGTGTCGAATTTCTCTTTGAACCGCACTTTCTCTTTCACCTATTCTTTCCGTCGAATTTTCGGACATTGTTAGAAAATTTGTTCCTTTGTAAAAGAAATTAAAAATTTGGAAATTTAAAAAAAAATTCAAAATAAATCCTTCCCTCGACGATTATCGCGAGATATTTTATACGTTTCAATTTAGAGAGCTCTTGCGTGCAAACGCATTGTCTGGCATCGTCTACAATCTCACGCAGGAGACTCATATACAGAGTCGTATTATACGCGATACTTCGCGAGAACCTTTCCAGGAAAATTAACCACTGCCGGAAGATACTTTGCTCGACAATGAAGGTGGCCTAGACTGGAGGAGGAGAAGCTGGACCGCGAACTATTGCGTCGAGACGCTCGCGATGCCCTCCAGCTAATAAGGTAACGACTTCTACGAGACGAGAGGAGAGGAGAAAACTCACGACGAGACATTTTATATATATATATATATATATATATATATATATATATACATACACCGTCGTCGTAAAGACGAGGTCGTTCTTTATATACGCGCTCGTTCACCCACTCTCGCGCTCTTAACGTGAGATAAACCTACCCTTGTAGCGAAGTGTGTCGGCCGACCGAGAGTCGTTCAATTAGGATGGGACCCCTCGCTCTCCGACGAAAGCCAACTTGCCGTTTACATCGAGGGCGAAACTTTCGGCAGAGAACATTGTCTCCAAGGGTGCGTGCTTTGAAAACGCGCGCGGTCGGTTTCATTCTTCCTCCCCTTTTCCCCTCGTGAATTCGAAAATGCAACCCTGATTGAAAAAGTGTCTAAAGTATCCTCAGTTGCTGAGAATATATTGTAGCGAATACTAGTACTATTAATTGATGGTATTCTTGGTCATCTAACTAAGAAGTTTAATATGTTGTTATATTGAATAATTATGAGAAAAGTTTATATATAATCAAATATAAATATATATACAATTATAAAATATGTCCATATGTTTTCTTTCTCTTGCATAATTTCTCTCTGTGCAGGAAAATACATGTGCAGGAAAAATAATAAAAAGAATAATTGAAAAATAAAATTAAAGAATATTTGCATTTTTTTTTTTAGAAAAAGTAAAAAATTTGAAAAAGTAAGATAAAATATATAATTATATAAATCATATAATTAGAAATATATGAACAATTTTGATCACTTCGTTAAATTTTACTTTTGCTAAAAAAAATTGCAAAAATTATTCTTCTCATTATTTTCCCTGCACATGCGAACAAAGATTTTACAAGAGAAAGACAATATGTATATATAAACATTTTATATATAATTATATATATTTATATACTTGATTATACATAGACTTTTTTCTCCTGGATATCGTCAACGATTATAGAAAAGGTCAATATATAATTATTATTCCAAGCACAATTGTGTTATAAACTCTAAGTATAAAGCTCTTATATTTGAAACAATAATTCAGCCAGACCTACGATACATTTGTGAGAACCTTTCGACCAGGGTGACGGACGAGTTTCGAGCAACAAAATGAAGTCGACCGCGTCACACGCGGATGGGGCTGCAGAAAATATTTTTATTGCGAGTGGCGTATCGCGTGCTGCGCTAAAGTGATTCGAAAGCGATGTGGGCGGCGATTCTCTTCGGTCTGTTGAATTTATTCTCGCATGAAAGAGAGAGAAAGAGAGAGAGAGAGAGGAGAAAGAACCGCCGCGGTCTACTAGTGACACAAAAAAGAAAAGCTCTTCTCTCGTGCCGCCACGTCAAATAACAACGGCAAAGTTACCAATACATCCTCGTTCTTTAAGGCCGAGCGATTACTTCCGTTACGAAACGCGCTATCGCGTGTCGTTTTTCCTTAGACCAAGGAGCGATTCGATGGAGCATGAACTAGCTATACTCTCTTTAAATCGCGTACGTAATGAGCCGCTTTTTTAATTTCGCCAAGACTCTCCGGCGAATGCCAGCTCGATAACAATCTTTTCAGCAACAAGTGGTCGATTGTTTCCTTCGCCGCGCCGGGAGAGCTTTTCTCTCCAATTTCCAGAAGATTTCCATTCTTCTTCGAACAAGACTGAAGGCGGATTCCAAAGTGACCAGATCATCGTGAGATCATCGTTGATATCTAAAGACACCGAGATCATCAGCTGATCTCGCCTACAAATGTCATCAGTTCGAATCGCTCGAAATGACGTGGACCAGCGTCAAGGATTTCGTTCGCGGAGTCTTCTGGGTCAAAATAAGTATCGAGAGCCATCATTATTCACACCCCTGCCTAATGTATCGCTGTTGCGGTTGTTGTATATATTTCGGAGAGAGAGAGAGAGAGAGAGAGAGAGAGGAGCGAGCGACAGGAGAGAAAATACGGGCGTCGACGTGGTCTGTAAGCATAACCATGGGGTTCCACTACCGGGTTCGTCGCGCCTCGACATCGTCGGCGACGACTGCACGTGTCCGGTGGATGCGGGACGCACGTGTGCGTCGTCCTGGGAGAGGAAGCTCTCCATTCAGCGAGCTTCGGGGGTTAAACGAAGGGGAGGAGAGGAGACGACGGGATCGGAAATCGGACGTCGTTTGGATGGGGAAGGGTGGATGGCGGACAAGTGTTTACGCGACAAGTGCGTATGCTGCGTGCGACAAAAGTGCGAAACGCTCGCATCAGCCGTGTGAACCTCGCAACGAGTCGTCTAGGAAAAAGCGATGTCATCGAACGAGCCCGAGAGACTTTTCTCTCCCCATTCCCATCCTTCGTACGAAATGGCACGAAGCTCTTTCTTCATCCCCTCCCTCAAGTATGGGATATTAAATCGTAGATAACATCGTGTCTAATGGAAAGTTTAGTGCGAGATATCATCTTCTATCATCGGGTAGACAAGAGATACGACAGATAGGTATGGATTAATGTAAATTGATTGAAAAGAAAACACATAGAAGAGAGAGAGAGAGAGAGAGAGAGAGAGAGAGAGAGAGAGAGAGAGAGAGAGAGAGAGAGAGAGACGAAAGAGAAATATATAAGTATAATTGCTTGACATCGCGTAACTAATTAATAAATGAGTGCGTTGCGTGTATATTTTTATTTTATCGCGTCAAGATTTTAATAATGTATTCCGGAGCGCTGGGAAAATTACCACATCATTAGAATAAAATCAACGACGTAAACATATTTATAATACAGAGAGGCGTGCGTTTAGCATATAATGGAATTATAATTAACGCGAGCACGGAAGTAATATTTATTAATACTAAATTAATGAGCGTTGTTGGTTATGAAAAACAGTACATATATGATAACATTATAATAATCTTATACGTCTTGTGTATCGCGTGTAAATAGTCTTTTTTTCTCTCTTTTTCGAATATTGATCGACCTTCAAAAATATCACCCCCCTCCCCCAATCGCGCTAAGTATAATTGGTAGTCCTCGGGCAATTGCACACAAGCATAGTCAGCAACATAAAAAAAGGATAAGAACAGGCAATCGTCGGACATTGCATTCAGGCATTCAGGAATTTAGTCGTGTAACACGCGACTTACATCAATTACACGAAAGACGGGAGAAGAGAGAGAGAGAGAGAGAGAGAGAGAGAAAGAGAGAGAGAAGATTCTCTCGCTCTTTCTCCTAATACTTGTGTGTCTCGAATTAAAATTCCACGGATATACGAATGCTTCTTGCAAATCGTTCACAGGCTGTGACACGTACGTGTTCGGGGTGAGTCCGCACGCCAGCCGAGCCAAGAGCTAGTCGAAGGGGGGAAGGGAGGGGGAGAAAAACGGGGCAATTCGGAAGCGAGACGAGACGCGGCGTTATATATTGTATGCCGTTATCGGCGTCGAATCGGCCGAGTTTTCTCACGGAGAAGAAGCCGGAGGAGAGCGCGCGTACGTGATGCTCGTCGTCGTCGCGAGTCTCGTGTTTATTTCATGTCGGGGGCACCGCGAACCCGGGGCCGCCTCGGTTGCACGCGCGGGGCACCAAACACGATGGAATGTCGCGTGCACGGGATCATCGCCTTCGAGAGCTACCGGAGAGCTCTTGGGCCGCGTCAGCTAATACATCGTCGTCATGTGAGGCCCGTGAAAAAGGATAGACAGAAGAAGAGAGGGGGAGAGAAAGAGGAAAAGAAATTAATTTTAGCGATAAAATGTGTTAAAAATAATCGATCCAGTTTTGCAAAATGTAAAGGAAAAATACAAAATTATTACATATGATATATAATTCCTTTCTATATAAAAAAAACATTAGTCAATTAATGTCGTCAAAGAAAGAGAGGAGGGGGTGAGCAAGACAGATGGGGCAGAGAACGTAAAAAAAAAATATTATTATACAAAATAATATATAATTCTTTTAAAAATTCTCTTAATAATTTTCTTTTATATATAAAAAAAAGTCAGTCAATTAATGTCATCAAAGAGAGAAAGAGAGAGAAGGGGGAGAGAAAGGGCGGAGGGGGAGGGAGAGAACGTATACACGTTGAAGGAATACGAAAATCGACGATCGATCAAACGCGCGCGAGTAATAAGCCCAGATATTCCCACACGAGAGAGAGAGAGAGAAAGAGAGAGAGGAGTCGGGGTCCGCCCGTCGTGGGAAACTCATACGTGAGCCGGGCCCGGACGTTCGCGCCGCGAAACCAGCTCTTAAGACGAGAGAGTAGAGTGTAGTCGCAGGTTTCGGGACGCAGGTGCGATTCGATTAGCAGCCTATATTTCGGCGGGTCGACATTTTTCAGCGCCGCAGCTGGGACGCATGCGGCGGTCGCGCATTTGTCACGTGTCCGACACGAGGGTGAAAGAGAGACGAAGAGAGTAGTTTCCCCTCTCATCCCCTCGCCGTATTTTAATTGGACCGATCGCTTACTTTAATCCCTTCGCTCGAGGATCCGCTCCATCGCGCCCTCGTATCTCGTTTTAACGAGACAGGTTGCGCGCAAGAGATCGGGTGATTTCTGTGACATAACTTCTTCAGAAGAAGGAGCAGGAGGAAAAAGCGAGGAACGCCTTCGTCGAGATTGTAAAATTAGCGCTGCGATTCCACGCACGAGTTTTCTACAACCTTTCTTCGACCGAGAAACACCTACTTCTACGCCTACATTCTGTACATACTAGTTCACACTCGTAACATGCGCTACAACTCTAGGATCTTATGACCATCAACACTTTGCACTAGCGTTCGAACAGCGGAATGGTTCTTTCTAGAAAAGGTATAGTATATTTGTGTCTGTCGACTTGTAAAATGAAAAGCTATAACAGTCTAAATTCCAGGAAATTAAAGGAAAATGCCTAGACTTCAAAGACTAATTTTCATCCGTGAAATATGAAGCTTCCACGGAGGATATATAAGCTCCACCCTGGATGCTCCGATTTTGCTGAACAGCAGATATATACGATAGATATGCGGCTTTATTATCATCGTGCATGACGGATTACAGTCACTGGTCATGTTTCGGGATTTACGCGTATGTGCACATATATACGCATACACACAGACACGCATGCGTGCGGCGGAAGGAAGGATGTGCGACTGGTATAGGGCGACTATATATCGGAGGTGAATCTGGGCTCTCTCCGATCGAGGCAGAGTGCAGGTGCAGGTGCCTTTAGAAACCGGCGACGAACGGAACGGAATGGTGAAAGGGGAGAGAGGGGGCGCAAAAGGAAGCAGAGGCCGGGCCCTGCACGCGCCTCTGACGCGCCGATGCCACCGATATCTTCTTCTTAAACTTTCCTATCCGCTCATTCATGCCCGACTAAATGCCTATAATTTCGGATATGATTACAGGGCACCGTATCCAACGCCCCGTGGAGTCTTAGCGAAGAAGAGCTAGAAGAGAGAGAGAGAGAGAGAGAGAGAGAGAGAGAGAGAGAGAGAGAGAGAGAGAGAGAGAGAGAGAGGAAGGGAGGAAGAAGAGAGAGCTCGTTATGCAAGGGGCCCCGTCGAAATTGAAACGGAACGAGCCAACTCGGGGTCCCCCTTCGTTCGTTTTGAGAGGACGGTTCCTTCTCTCTTTTCGTCTCTTCGTTCCCTTCGCGCGCGGGCAGGTATAACGTGTATATAATGACATATAAATCCTGCGGACTTCACAAACCAATCGGACCGATGACAGGTGGTTCCATGTGATTATTACTAATTTACTGTGTGGCTTGAACAAACAGAGAAATCGTTACTATCCAGGTGCTTCGCCTCCTTCGTCTCCTTCTTCTGGGGTGCAGCTTATTGGAATGTTGCCGAGCTCGCGGTTCGACCTCTCTCTCTCTCGTAAGAATAAATTCGGTCTCTTAATTACGATCCGATATATGTATAGGTGTCCAGGTTTCGCATCGTTTTACGCAATTAACCCTTCTGTCAATAAACCCGGATACCTAGATACCCAAAGCAACTTTAAATGTTAAAAATCTGAATTTTTTTTTTGAATAAATTCGATCTCTTAATTACGATCCGATAAAGTGTCCGAGATATCGTTTCATCCAATCAATTCTTCTGTCAATGAATCGGTTACCCGAGTACCCAAAGCAATTTTAAATATTAATAATAAGTCGGAATTTTTCTAAAAAGAATATCCTTTGTATTCCGAAACCTCCTAAAATATAACGGGAAAGAATGTTCGATGCCCAACAGATGTTATGAAGAAACTGTCACAATGCAATGTGTCGAAAACACGCGATTGGTACCTGGGTACTCATACATTGATGAAAAGATGAAAAATTATGTTTTGACAGAAGTGTTAAAAGCAGTCTCATCTGATGCGACAAAGAGATGCGATTACTTCAACGAACCCTTTCATTTATTAACTATTAATTTCATCTCTCAAGAGAGTATTATTTTTTTATTAATTTTTTCAAATTATATCGTTTCTTGTATATTTTTCTGACTAATATATATTATATATATATAAAACGCAAAGAAAGTACAAGTTCGTGGGATACGCTTGCGTCATTAAATCGTTAAACGGGCAGAGTAGAATAATATGTGGCCGTCGTAATCGTCGTAAAAACTAAACGATCCATCATCAAAGCGAATCAAAATGGCGTCCGATAATGATAACGACGAGACGTATTATAAATTGGCATGCTAAGCGAGTTAAGCGAGGAAGACGCGATCGCCATGAGCGGAGTAATTAAATATACGTTCCACATGTAACATGTAACGTACGTGGGGCGATCGTTTTCACGGAATGAAAATCAGCACGCCTTTCCCGTATCATTATGATAATGATTTCCATACCGGGAATCTCCCTTTCGCGGCGGGCGTTTCATTAAAAAAAAAAACTCACGCACCCTCCGGCCATGCTTCCTCCTCCGGAGCTCTTCGCCAATAAAAACAAGTTCGCGCGTAAAATGACAGATCCCGGCTCCGTATATAAGTACCGAAAACGTCGAAGGCTCGTGTGTGTTTAAGCAAGAGACATGATTATATGCACCCCTTTCTCTCTCTCTCTCTGTCTGACTCTCTCTCGACCACCCTGAATTTAGCGCGTTTCTCCTCGCATTATGCAAATTAATTCCGCGTTGTTGAAGAAGAGAGAAAAAATTGAAACGCGCGGCTCTGGAAAAGAGTTCGCGCCACCATGAAAAAGGCCCGTGTGATTTTCCCGCGCTTTTCTTCCTCGATGCCCAGAATCGTCGATCCTCCAATCTTTGGTCGCGAAAATCACTCCGAAAAAAAAAACAAAAAAACGGAGCACTCACCTCCGGCTGCTGTAGCAGAAAATCGTGGGCGGACGGTGGAGGTTGGGATTCCGCGGGGGAGACCTCCTGGAGGAGTCCCACGTGGTCCCAACAGTCCTCGGACATGTCCATGATGGGTCCTTCTTCCTTCTTCCCTTCTTCTTGGAAGACGTGGAGTACCTCCCCTCCGAGGGAAACCTGAATAAGTCGAGAGCTCGCTGTCTCTCTCTTCTCTTCGACACCTCTTCGGCTCCTCTTAATTTCCCCGACGCACGCGAGATACAATCTAAGTATACACGAGAGTCTCTACAAGCACAGTTCACACTTTCGGAAAATCCAGAAATTCGCGTATATCCCAGTCGTAATAATATATCGGCTCGATGCACCACCAGGAGGACCAGGAAGAAGAAAACACAGGAGGACGATACGAGAAAGACACTTGCACCGATGACTCGCCGACGCGACGACCAGGTTGACGTGTGTCGCGTGACCGCGTTCTATGACGGACGACAATGACGGTGACGACGACGGCGGCGGCGTCGAGGACACGACGACGGCCGTCGGTGGTGGTCAGTCGGCGTGGAATGAAGTTCGCCCGCGGGTTAGGTTGGGTTAGCCCAGCGAGCGGGAGTTGTGCAGCATCAGAGCGCGCGCGGCGAGAGAGAGACGAGAGAGGGTCGTTGATAGAGAGAGGGGGGAGAGGAGAATAGAGGCGCGAGAGGGATCGAGGGATGGTGAACGAGAATGGAGAACAAGAGAGAGAGAGAGTGAACGACAGCAGCGGGTGGGATGCGGAGCGAGAGAAGGAACAAGAGAGAAAGAGAGAGAGAGAGGTGTAAGGCGTAAGTCTGCCCTAGTCGCTCGCTTAACCGTGCACAGGAGGTGGCGCCAATATAAACCGCGTACCCCTTTCCCCCCACCGGATCACTCTCTCTCTCTCTCTCTCTCTCTCTCTCTCTCTCTCTCTCTCTCTCTCTCTCTCTCTCTCTCTCTCTCTCTCTCTCTCTCTCTTCTCCTCCGGAATTCCCCCCCGGACAAAGAGCTTGCGTATAATACCTGTATGCGCCTGTTGGCAGACCATCCCCCGCCTACCAAACTACCGTATTGCGGGATTTGTGATCCGTGCCGCCGGTAATTATTGCGATTTCACTTATATCCCGGACCCGTGTGTACCGCTTAACCCCACGCGCCCTTTGCCTATAGTCTCACACGAGCCAAGCCGACCGCGGGAATTCAATGAGATACCAGACAAGACGGAGGAGAAGGAGGGAAGGGGGGGGGGAGATATTGGATCGAAAGGCGAAAGTATTCCTCTTTGATAGAGATATTCTCTCGTTGTTTCTGAAGATCTCTTTGACATGTTTCAATTTGTGCATGATATGCATACAATAAAAATAGTGTCATACTTGAAGAGAGAAAAGAGGCGCTTTAACAAATAAATATAATAATTGCTTAAATTGTGTATATGGATATGGTTGCTGCAAATATATAATGATTGCTGATAAATATAAGAATATATTTATTTGCAGCAACCATTCCTTATATTTATCAGCAATCATATTTATTTCCAGCAACTATATTCTTTATATTTATCAGCAATTATTATAATTGCTTATATCTTTTTATTTATCATGATTACTGATAAATATAAGAATATATTTATTTGCAGCAACCATATTCTTATATTTATCAGCAATCATTATAAATAAAAAGATATAAGCAATTATAATAATTGCTGATAAATATAAAAAATATAGTTGCTGGAAATAAATATGATTGCTGATAAATATAAGGAATGGTTGCTGCAAATAAATTTACTGATTGTTGATAAATATATGAATATAATTGCTGATACGTATAAGGAGATAATTATAATAATTGCCGATAAACATAAGAATACAGTTATAATGATTGCTGATAAATATAAGGATATACAGTTGCTGCTCGCTTCGATCGCGAATTATTTTACATATACGCCTTTACACAACTCTGTCTCACCAAAATGTATCAAAACACCTTCACCGATGAAAGAGGATGAAGGAGAGAAACGAGTACATCGATACGCGTACAGAAAATATAATCGAACGAACGAAGGGTCGGAATGCGATATGAATGCGTTAATGCGTCCGTTACTGACAGGGACACGATTCGTTGATAGTACTTCGGATCCCTCCCATTTAGCCCCCGACGATTGTTCGGCTACCGCTTTATTTTTCGTTTTATATATTTTTTTTTTTACCGTCGCACACTCTTTTCGCTCGTATTTTAATTCCCTTCACCCTTCCCTCCTCTTCCCACCCCCGTTCAGCTCTGACGCCTGACTGACGTACGCTTAAAATGTCACTAATATTCAACACACTTGTCAGTCGTTATCATCGCGCGATGCAATTCCATGCAAACGTTTCGACTTGTCCGATGATTGATCGAGTACGTATAAACGTTTGTAATTTATCAATCCGGGTTTGGAATAATCGCTCGCGTATATATATGTACATATATTGGACGTGGATACTTAACTTATGACGATTGAATCTTGAACGATCCCGCTGTGCACCGCAATTATCGGTTATCGCGAAATTACAGCGGAACAAAACGCTATCTAAAATGTATGCCATCGTCGAGAAATTTGCTTTCAATAAACGTCAGTCAATTAATGTCGACAGAGAGAGAAAGAGAGAGCGAGAGAAAGAAATTAATTCTAACGATAAAGCGTATCTTCGCGAACATGAAGATTATTTTTAAAAATAAAATCGATCGAGTTGTGCAAAATGTAAAGTAAAGGAAAGAAAATTATTACGAGATATATAATTCTCTTTTGCATAAAAAAAACGTCAGTCAATTAATGTCATCAGAGAAAGAAAGAAATTTTAGCCATAAATATCTTTGCAAACATGAAGATTATTTTTAAAGAATAATCATTTGAGTCGTGCAAAATATAAAGTAAAGAAATTATTACGAGATATATAATTCTCTTTTGCATAGAAACACGTCAGTCAATTAATGTCGTCAGAGAAAGAAAGAAAAAGAGGGGGAGAGAGAGAGAGAGAGAGAGAGAGAGAGAAATTAATTTTAGCGATAAAGCGTATCTTCACCAGAACATGAAGATTATTTTTAAAGAATAATCATTTGAGTCGTGCAAAATATAAAGTAAAGAAATTATTACAAGATATATAATTCTCTTTTGCATAGAAACACGTCAGTCAATTAATGTCGTCAGAGAAAGAAAGAAAAAGAGGGGGAGAGAGAGAGCGAGAGAAATTAATTTTAGCGATAAAGCGTATCTTCACCAGAACATGAAGATTATTTTTAAAAAATCATTTAAATTGTGCAAAATGTAAAAGAAATTATTACGAGATATATAATTCTTTTTTATACATAGAAAACCATCAGTCAATTAATGTCGTCAGAGAGAGAGAGAGAGAGAGAGAGAGAGAAAAAAAGAGGAAAAGAGAGACAAATTAGCCATAAAGCGTATCTTCACGCACATGAAAATTAATTAATATTTTTAAAAAATAATTATTTGAGTCGTGCAAGATGTAAAGTAACGAGATATACGATTCTCTTTTGTATGGAAAAAAAAATTGACCAATTGTTCTGCAATTTCGCGTGACAGAAGATTAATAAACGCATCATCAATGCTGTTGATAAACTTTGACAGATACCGCTTTAACAGATACACACGCGCGCGTTTCTCTTGGCGCAGATATAATAAGTTATCTCGCTCACGTGCAAACGATTTTTGTCGCGCGTTGACAGCGTAAGCAGCCGCCGAGCGTAAAACAAGATTGCCATTAGCCTCGCAATCGGCGATGAGGCACCGCCGCCGCACTTTGTTCCGACCGTCCGTCGGTCCTCGTACGATAAACTCGCTGCCGTTGGAGTGTTGGTCGAGTCCTCGACTTTGTGTGCACGCGCTGCCGACGAGGACATGTCGACCCCGGCTAGGCAGGAATCGTGACAATATGCGATGCGTACACTACTTGAGAAAGAGAGAGAGAGAGTCCCCTCGTCTCTCTCGCTCTTCTCCCTCGCTCTCTCCGATCGCGAATCTTTGAAGTTCGCGACGGCTTCCGTCTGTCCGTCGGCAAACGCTGGCGCGAGGCCGCGGGGTAGCAAGAAGGAATCGTGCACAAAACTGTGGGAAAGCCAAACATACACATCGCGGAGCCCTCCCTTTGAGAGTTTCTTTGCCCGTTTTCTTCGCGTGCCTGCGTGCGTGCATACGTGCATACGTGCGTGCGTGCGTGCGTGCGTGCGTGGTATATACGGGCGAGCACCTGTGACAACTTCTAATGCCTGGCTGGTAAACGGTAGTCGGTGGTAGACTAGATTGTGCGCTCCGATAGCTAGCTTCTGCGGCCGCTTCCTTTAGCGAGGCTTCGCCTTTTTATCTTTCTCCTCCTTTATCCTCCCCTCTCGATTCATTAGGAACCAGAAGCCGACGAAGTTCTTTACGTTCCTGATATATTCCCCATCTGCGCGGGTCCTTCACATTCCTCTCATCCAACATAATAATTTCCTTTCGTTCGTCTTGCATTGTCCAAATGCAAGATTGCAATAATAGATCGAAAAAGACTCTGATATATAAATAAAAAATTCAGATAAGGACTAATAAGAGCCAGACACGGAGATATTAGGTGCGATAAAATTATAGAAGTAAAGTATAGAGGAAAATAAATATAGAGAAATTTAAAAATAATTTTGTTGTATCTAATATCTGTGCCTGACTTATTGATCCTTATTGATCCTTTCTATATGCCTGAATTTGTATTTACATATCAAAGTCTTAATTTTTCTATATTTATTTTATAGAGGAAAATTAGTAAAACTAGAGAAATTTAAAAATAATTTTGTCGTACCTGATATCTCTTACTGGCCCTTTAATTTATATTTATATATCAAAGCCTTAATTCCTCTACTTATTTTGTAGTATAGAGGGAAATAAGTATATAGAAAAATTTAATAATAATTTAATAATTGACAAAATTAATTTTGAATTCCTCTATATTTATTTTACAATATAAAGAAAAATAAGTATAGAGGAATTACAAATAATAAAATTTAATAATTAAAAATAAAAAATTAATTGTACCTATAATACCCGTGCCTGGCTAGTCCTTTTCAAACCTGAATCTGTACGAGATTGCAAATTATGCTAGATTTCGAAAGACAGAATCGACTATTCATTCATGCGAATAAAGATCCAATAGTCATCAATGTCAATGCTCGTTCTTTTTTTCGAAGCTACCATACACTATATTTCTCGATGGAGGAACTAGAGACCTTGTGCGTACGTGAAATAAATGCGAACGCGTAATGCAATCGTAGCGGCGGATCTCTTCCGGCGGACCTCCCATCGTCTGTCTAACGAGACCACCGGCTGAAAACCGCGCCGCAAAAACCGACCAAAGTACGGTCTTTATACGGTACGTTTTATACCGCTCACAGCCCGGATTCCGCCGGAATGCGCCGCGCTCCAATTACGGACGAATATATATGTATATATATGTATATATATATATATATATATATACATGTATGTCGCTGCCGGACGTATATATTGCCCTCGCGACCTATCGTCGCTTTTATACTGCCGGAGAGAAGCGATAGAGCGTCGCTATAAGTCTCCGCCGTTCATGGGTCCAGTGTGAATTCAACGTTTGCTCGCCGACGTTTACTCACTGTCTGTGAACGAGAAGCGACGAGATCTGAATGCAATTTGTTTTTGCAAAGAGTGACGCTCAGAAAATCTCCTTTTCGAAATTGAAAAATATGAAAGAAATATCAGATCTTAAGGCTCCTGGCTCCTTGCCGACCATGTCGAAATCGTGACGTCAGAGGCGAGAAAACACACGCTAAAATTTCTTAGATGCCATTTCGAAATAAAAAAATATTTCGATGAAACAGCACTTCAGATGGCTTTAGCACACTCTTAAAAAACCCCGAAAACTATCCTTTTCCCTTTATAATCAATCGACAGCTGTAAAATCTAATATTATGAAGCCCAGTCCGTCTGGTCTTTGCACATGCGCAGTCATTCCGCATGTCAAGGTCTGATATCTCGATCATTTTACAGATGTTGATTGATTATAAAGAGAAAAGGATAGTTTTTCGGGGTTTTTTAAGAGTGTGCTAAAGCCATCTGCTGTTTAATCGAAATATCTTTTCATTAAAAAATGGCATCTAAGAATTCTCAGCGTGTGCTTTCTCGTCTCTGACGTCACAATCCAATATGGCCGCGGTGAGCACCCAGGAGCCTTAAAGATATTTTTTTATTGATTACAAATATATATACTTTTATCATGTTATATCATGAACTGTTTTGGATCAATAAAATAATAAAAGTTGATTATTTCATGACTAAAATGCGTTGAAATTAATTATAGATGGCAATAAAGAAATTGGCATTCTTATGCCACTTTTATTCATTGATGAAATAAAATTTTTCGACAGGATTTATATTGTCGCTATTGTTGATTGTTGCATCATAATAATTTGCGTAATAATGATTGAAGAATTGTACGCTTCTTGTACCTTCTATAATAAAAATAATAAGAACAGTACAAAATTGTTACTTGTGCATATATTGCAGACAAATAATGACTACAATGTTTCAGTTTATTCAAAGAAATATGTTTTACTATTTACAAATCAGACGACTTAATTGGAACTTTGAGCCACGATATCTCAAAAACTAGACGTAACAGTTTATTTATAAATACTGATCTATTTTTGAAAACCTTTTTTCAATGATATCTTAATCAATTTTTTTACTCAATTTTTTTTTCCTCAAAAAGGTGATTTTTAAGGGGCATCATCCTTTTAAGATCGTTGACCTAAAATGTGAAATTTGCTCTCATTGTGCATTTAATGGCAAACTTTATTCATCAATCTCTAGAATTGTTTATTATTATGTTCATTAAATTATATATTTTCGATAATCGAATGCATATGTTTAACCTTTCTGTCAATATAATTTTTCACCTTTTTATTAATATATGGATACCAACCACGTGTTTTTATTGCACTATGAGAATTTTTTTATAGCAGCTGCTAGGCATTAAACATTCTTCATTTCCCGTTATATTTCAGAAAGTTTCCGAATACTAAGACCTTTCGTATTTTGTTTCGGACGGAGAAAAGTTCCGACACAATTTTTAATATTTAAAGTTTTGCTTTGATACGCTCGTTCATTGACAGAAGGGTTAAAGTAAAAAAAGATGAGCAATCACGACGAGAGAAACAGGTCGACGTCGGCATTTAAACGGAGGGAGTTCTTGAAGAGGACCTCTCGACGTTTCGGAAAAGAAAAAAAAGCCTCGTTTACACTTGTGAGAAAACAAAGTGACTCATGTAAGAAATACAGAGTCTACATCCGTATTGTTGTCTCCCTCTCATGCTTACATCTCTTCATGCCGCGAGTTACACAACACAAACTTCTTTGCCGTTAAGTAGCTCAACAGGCTTCTTCTTTCGGATATATATATATATATATGCGTGAACGCGAACGATCTTGGTGTCTCCGCGTCCTTCTTTCTCTCTCCTCTTCGCGAAGCAAAATATAGTCGTAACCCCGGGAATTGAAACAGCTAGGGTATAATTTCGACGAGAGAAAGAGCCAAAAAACTCTCCTTTCATTCTCGCCCTGCGCGCACGCGAGAATATTACAACATATCTCGCGTCAATCATCGTCGTTCATGGGGTCGCATGAACATCAGATGTAAATATCACTTTCGCGTGTCTGGAATCCGCTTTAAAAGGAATTCCGTCATCCTCGAGGCGTACAAATTGCGCGCAAACGAGGCCTCGAGCTCCTGTTATTTCCCGCGTATATAAAACGCAAACGAGCTGAAGGGAGAAGCTGAGGAATTGTCGCGGCTCTCTCCTCCTCGGAATCTCGAGCGATAGATCACACGCGCGCATTCGGGGGTTCCAGTTGCAGTTCGCGCTCGCCCTGGACGTGTATAAAGCGCACGCATGCCCTTACATATGCACAAGCGTATGTATATAAGCATAACGCGCGGGTAGAACACGGGTAGATGATATCTCGGGATAGCGGAGATATGCACCTAACGGCGGGGCGTCGACGCGATCCTTTGTGTCCTGTCGTTTCTGGCCGCGCGGTCACCTCGACCTCGCATTTTGTGTCGGCGGGAAATAATCCCGCCTCTCCTACGTCCAATCTCTCGTGCATCAATCCTACTGAGTCTGCGGAATCGTGTCCTACCTTGGTCTCGCGCACCGAGACACGTGATTCGTTCTAAGGGTTACGCATGTTCTTCCAGAAGCTCCAAGCTTCTGCAATTTTCTTGGAATTGGCAATTTCTCTTTTGTCGTTAAAAAACGTTTTAACTCCTCGGGACACGTATGAGTCCCTCGAAAAAAAATCTCATATTCAATTATATTTAAATATATAGGTATATAAAATATGTCTTCCTGAAGTTATCTAAAATATCTCTCCCCTATATGTTCTCTTTTTTATATTTTTCCATTTATATAGGAAAAATAACAAAAAGAATCATTGAGAAATAATTAGAAAAATAATTTTTACATTGTTCTTTATAAAAAGCAAAATTTGCGATTAGATTAGACAATATTTATGTATATAAATATAAATTATATATGTAGAATATCTCCTTATGTATGTTCTCTTTGTCTTGTATTTTTATCCGCGTTTATAAGAAAAATAATAAGAATAATTAAAAAATAAATTAGAAAAATAATTTTTGCATTGTTTTTGATAAAAAGTAAAATTTTTAAATTAGACAATATTTTATATATGTATATATATAATATTGTCTAATCTAATCGTAAATTTTATTTTTTATAAAAACAGTGTAATAATTATTTTTCAAATTACTTTTTAATTATTCTTCTTGTTATTTTTCCTATTTAAACGGACAGAAAATATTAAAAAAAAAAACAAACATGCAGGAATATTTTATATACAATAATTACTATATGCATACATTATAATTATATATGATATACATACACTAGCGGATCCTGACGTCGATAATGGGGGGGGTTTTGCAAAATTATTTTATTTAATATTTTTGGTTTCATGATTAGATTTATTTATTCCAGGATCAACGACGTCGATAGCTCTTTAATGTTTGTTTTTCTTTACTTATATTTTTTAAGCAAATTCAGCAAAACTGTTTCTTTTAATTTCCAAGGGGGGGGGTTACCCCCCCCCCAGGATCCGCTAGTGTATACATATATGTATAGTCAATGTTCTCCCGATTTCAGAATTTTCTACTTCGTACAGTCTTTATAATAGATAAAACGGATGTATTGCAAAATTCCTGAATATGATAAAAAATGTAGTTTCTCGAGACTTCTAAATTGTGTTGAAATTACGAGGAAGAAAAAAACAGCGATGTTTGTGTGTCCAAGTGGAAAGAAGGATGTTCGTGTGCGACTGTTACCGCTTCAATGCGGGCCCCGCTCGATCATTACTCGTCATTTCATTAGAATATCGCCGATAAAGGGGGTTTAATTACAAAGGTACCGCCTCGCTTCCGGTCCACGGATACACATACGCGTTACCTGGGGCCCTGCGTGCTGCACGCATACCCGCCCTTCTAGCACTCTTGCTCTTACCCCCCTCCTCTCCCTCCTTCGGTTTTATACATGTATTTCTATACATCAAGGGTGATTAGTAAGGTCGTTTTCTTAATTATGAGGCACCGTTAATAAGAACCGCCGATGTTACAAGCGCGTGATTGTACAGCTAACGAGAGAGAAAGAGCTTGTGGTGTACACGACACACTCACGTTGTTATAGTTTTTAACCCCTTATACATACGGAGGGCACACAGGAAGAGAGCGCGAATATGTATATCGTGATATTTTTTTAATTTTACGTTAGCCGCATCATAATATATACGTGAAATGCAACAAGACATAATAGTGCCTACAATGTATGCATCTAATATGTATAACAGAGCGCCCTACACATATTATTACAAAATTTATAGCCGTAGTCTTATGTAGATGAAGTATAAACCGTTATACTTTGTCAAAAAAATAAGCATCTTTCTTTTTTCTTTCTGCAATATTTCCGGAAATGCATCGTTTTCGAGATATCTTATTTTTTTTAATATGCTCATACAGTGTATTTACTTTACTTATAATATTAGACATTGTCTATTTTGTTTATATTATATATATTGTTTATCGAAGAAAAAAACACGGTAAATATGCATAATAACGGACCCAGCCCCAATCACCTTGACCTTGACACATGTTGTCAAGGTCATAGGCCTGAGTAACCTCCAACAAATTTTAGCCGTCGCTTGTTGTTTAATAAAAAGTTATTAACAAAAAAAGTTGCAAAGAAAATATAAAATATCAGAAACGTATGTGCACACACACACACACACACACGGGGGGGGGGGGGGTGCAAGGGGGGCCTTTGGCCCCCCTCCCGCACCCTCCCCGCCAGTAGGGGGAAAATTTGTTGGAGGTTACTCAGGCCTATGACCTTGACAACATATATCAAGGTCAAGGTGATTGGGGCTGGGTCCGTTATTATGCATATTTAGCAAAAACACACTTTATGAGAAAATTTATTTTATGTCAACTTCAAATTTTTCTTCAAGTTATAAAAATGTAAATATTAGACTTAATTTAGATTAATTGTAATAAGAATTACCAGAATTTTTACACAAAGAAGCAATAAATACACTGCATTTTAATTCATATATTAAAATATGAGAGATATCTGGAAAATAATAAGCATTTTTGAACTTTTGCTAAAAAAAAGATTATTATTTCTCGACAAAAACTACGGATTTATATCGTACACCTACATGGAACACCCTGTATATAAAAGTATTAAAATGTTATATTTCAAATTGTTTTTTATTTCTTTCATTGATAATCAATTTTCAAGATCAACGATTGTTTCAGTGAAAAGGATCTCGCGAAAGCTTCTTGCACGGATTCTTTGTGTCCTCCTTTCTCTTACGGAGCAATTTAAAAAGTCAACTCCGGGAAATTACGATCGCGCGCGTTCTCGTAAATTAAGTCAGAATTTATCGTGTCGGTTACTAATTGGTCGTTGAATAAATATAGAGACGCGTGCTTCGGACGGCGCCAAACAGCGTGACGGGGACAGATTACGATTTCGCCTGAACGTCTGGTAAAAAAAAAAAGAGTTCGCGCACGAAGAGAGAAAGAGAGAGAGCGAGCGTGTCGCACGTTTTGATCCTATCCCGATCAGAGAGGAGCTTATGGCGGGAAAATGTTGAAATGCACTCATCCCGACCCGTTTCCATTAATATGTATCGGCGCCGATTTAAAATACGCGTATTAATCCGGTTCGACGAACGCGGGGAAGCCCGGGCATCCGTTCGCAAAACATGGAAAATTCGCGAAATAATGTTTCGAAAAGCTTTGAGAAGCGTTCGTCTATTTGTGCAGATGAATAAAATATCGCGCAAACGGATGCATTAACATCAATAGATACTTTCGCGGCTATTAAATATATTATGACATTCGGTAGATTTATCGAGGCAATTTTCCACGAATATCGGAATATCATTATTCAATAAAATGCAATTAACAGAGAATAGATCTCGTCGTATGAGTAAGATAAAAATGATGCTTATATGCAAGTGATGATTATCCGCTTTGACGCGATTATAAATCTTACTTATAACTATTTCTTTTATGATTATTACACTTTTGTTATATATTATGTACACATGTATGTGCGTATATAAAATAGTATATATAAAGGAACAAATTGTAATAAATTTATGGGATTATTAAGCAGTGGAATGAATTATAATTCTTGCTCACAAGTCTTCCTCAGCTAAAAGTCTATTAATTGAATGCTGCAAACGCTTTTCCACAATGAAGGCATATATGTTTATACTAAAGCATATTTTGAACAATCTTGAATTGTACCTTTCTTTTTTTTCTGTTATTTGAGGCCTTTTCTTGAACAATCATATTTTTAATGCAAAATTATTTAATCATTGTATTATATTATAATTTCGGAAAAATTTCGAGTAATACTGAAGGAGAGCTCCGTTCTCTTCGATTTTGCCGAAACTTTACAATATAGTGTATTTTTGTGCGTAAAACAAAATCTGTAAATCTGTAAATTAAAATTGTTGCTCCCAAATATGAAAAAAGTTTTAATCTACCATATTTTCATAAAACCACCGCACTCCCCGCCATAAATTGCCATATATTTATTATTATTATTAGAGTACCTTACAATTAGCAGAGGTGATGGCAATTTTCCTGAACCCTGACTCTTGGTATGCAACAGTCATAAATATTAACCGTAATATAAGCTGATATAGCGTATTATTTGCAACATTCTCGTTGCAAAAATTAAAAATTTAATAATATGAGCAAACCTGCAGAAATGCAGCCAGAAATATGTAAAAAGGCCTATGTAAAAAGTAATGATAAAAAATACACTCTTTTTCTCTTCCTCTCGAAAGGAGAAATCTCTCCAAAGAAATATCAAGTATGTATTTTAATATTTATGAACATCATTGATTAAATCTTTAAAATAATCTATTATATTCTTTTTGTTTGTCGCGACAAAATATTTATTAAATATTACTTTACTTCGTTTTAATTAAAAACTAAACTTTATTTTTAATATACTTTATTAAAGTCAAGTTGTCGATAAACTTGCTTAGATAAATTTGGAGAAAAGATAAAATTAGCGCATTATAAAAATAGATATAATTTAATCATTAACGCGCGTTTTATTAAATTAATTGAATTAATTGTGTTATAAAATAACTATTAAACATTTCTTATTTTTTATTTATGTTTATAACATATGCAAGTTGAAAAAAAATCTCTATTATGATATATATTCAAAAATTAAACACATATATACAATAATTTCTTAGTTTATTCATTTCAAGATAATGAATTTGTGATATAGGTATATATTTATATATAATATTCTGATTAATTTGAGACTTCAACTCTTTTAATGTATAATAAATATAAAAATAAAAAAATTGTAAACTTAGATATCAAACAATTTGTAAGAATAAAAATAGGAATAAAAAGAATTTTACCGATGCATCTATTATTGCAAATTATATGATAATTAATTATCAGAGAAAAAAGGTTTTCCACAAATACATTGTCTTAAAATTTTTTAAAATAATTCAACACTCACCCCCCAATTTGATGAACAACGGAGTTGTAGACAATGTTGATCTGTAAAATACAAACATATAAATATTATATAAAACGATTATCAAAATATTTAATTCATTTATAATATTTTAAATCACTTTTTGAAATATTAAAATTAAATTGAAAATTAAAATATTAATTTTAATATTTCTAAAAATGATTATATTATACGCATAGTTAACTTTTTTATTCGTTAAGATATTAAAAGACTTCAAAAAACTATACAATTTGCAAAGAAATATTTTTTAAAGAAAGATAGAAATGTTTATAAAAAATATTTAGATTAAAATATTTTACTTTTACTATTAAAATATTTACTATTATAATAAATATTTTAATTAAAATATTTAATAATAAAAAATCTAGTTATCCATTACATAAATAATTATATCTACATATCTCTTAAATATAAAACAATGTAGAAATTGTATTTTACACATATACAAATATTTATATTATTATAAGTTATTAAAAATTATTATATTTATTATTAAATATTCTAAGTACTTCAAAATATAAAATCAAAGATATTTTACATTCATTATTATACAACAATGTAAAATGTGGATCATTATCGCGAAAATTAAAAATTTTTATCTATAAAAATCTAAGTTATTATAAATATTTTATTATAAATATTTAAAGCAAGAATTTTAAAATAAAATTTCTAAAATATTTTATATGCATAAAAATAGTATTGTATAATGCAAAATAAATTCCACGGAGATAAATTAAGTAATTTTATCAGTAACAAATTAGTAAATTGAGTATGTATTATAAATTATGTTTATTTTGCATACCTCATAGTTGCCCCGCTGTCATCCGATGCCTCCCCGGGCCTTCGCCTCCTCTCTTGGTCGACCGTCATTGCTCCTTCGTAGCACTCGCGAAAACACGAATAATTACGATCGCCCGACACTTTACACGGTACTCCCGACACGCGATACTTTACACGGCACGCGCATTTCGCGTACATTGCACAATGAGAAAAAACGATGCGAAAACTATAATGACAAGAAGCAACGATCCGTTCGACACTCGACAATCTCGCAGCTTATCAGTAATGCTACCTGTGATAACAAATAAAATACATACATATATTAGAGAATTCTTATTATTTCGCATTATAACATATATGATATAAATATGATGGATAACATATATGATATAAATATGGTGGAAACTCATAAATATTAATTATTTATGAGTTTTCACGAAATGTGACCTAAGAAATGTTTCCTAAGAGAAATACATATATGTATTTGTTATTGTTTTAATGGAAACCTACGGTTATCCTATTTCTCCATACACAGCTCCAAATTTTTTTCTCGACAATAAAAGATTCGATCGGTATTAGGCGACCTTTATTATTATTTATTATTATTTAGCGCTTCGCCCGTGAGCGCGTCCCGAATTCTATTTGCTCCGAAATCATTGCGGTAAGAAGTTGTAGTGTGTGCGAGACAAGTGTCAGACAAGCATTTCACTAAGGCCATATTAAACGTTACGTTAAAAATTCATTAAAATCAAAACGATAAAAAGTTTGCGGCAATATGGGCTATCTCTTAAATCGCTCTTCAACGTTCAACCCTATAATGAGATATTTTTCATCTCAAATAATTAATCTCGTAAATACGAAAAAGTGGTGGGGACCCGGTACTAAAGACTCTGCCACCGATGACATTAGACCATACAATATCACTTTTTCCGAAGAGGTAATTCAAAATTAAATTAAAAATTAAATAATTTGATTCAATTAAAAATTTATATTAAATAAAAGCACATATTAATTAAGCAGTTATTAATCAATCATTTTCATATAATCATATTTTAATATAAATAAATTATTTTCAGTTAGTGAAAGATCTAAAGTATAAATTAAGAAATAGTGAAATTTTAAAGAGATCGGACAAATATATTGAAGGTGACATCAACATGTATGTTTTGTCCAAACTTTTGCATAAATGGGCATATGATTATGATTTTCAAGAACGCGAGAAATACATAAATAGCTTTCCACATTTTATGACTAATATCCATGGTAAAATATATAATCATTTTAAAAAATACAGTAAATAATAATTTAAAAATTGTATAAATAATTTTAATATGTATTTTTATAGCTTATTAATTTGAAATTCAATTTATTAAGTTAGTAGTTATAAAATTAAACTGTATTATAATTTATAGTTAATTAAAAATAAAAATTTATTTCGTTTATAGTCTTTATTATAGGATAAATGTTAAATACAATAAAATGTAATTTTAACATCAGTTATCAGTTTACTTACAGTAATACTTTAGATAAATAATAGATTCAAATTTTTTTGTCAACAACTTGTTCCATTTTGTTTAATTACTGTTGTTTTATTATTTCAATTCTTATCAAAGTCACTTTTTTGTATTGTTTCTTTATTGTTGACTTTTTGTTATATTGTAAAAACCTAAAGTATTACAGCGCAAAAAATTATTGCAGTAGCCAGTAATATATTGTAATATTATTTTATCTTATTAGCTGTGAAAATAACATATAGCAAAAAAGTACATTGTTTAACATTCTTCAAAGTCACAAACACTTCGGTCTTTCAAATCATAAACACTGTTCGGTAACAGTCATCAATATAACTACGAGACTTCTAATAGGTCAAACATAATAATATAAAATATTATTAATAATTTGAAAGTCTCTCGTTTTAGAAAGTAAAATAGAATATTAAAAAAACATGTGATGATGAATATTTGAAAAATCTCATGAAAAATAGAAAACGTAATACCGTATTCAAAAGAGATATTTCATAAAGAAAAGAAAAAATTAAAAAAAAAAAATCTATCTTAACATATAGTCATTAGGTTAAATAAATGATTGTATATTCTTTATTTAATTTAGGATTAGACATTCACTTTGTTCATGTAAAGCGATATGTGGAGGAACGTAATATGAAGAAAAATCGTATGCCATTGCTACTTTTACACGGTTGGCCGAAGTCAGTAATGGAATTTTATAAGGATATATCATTTAACAAATTAATAAAAGAGCGTGAAATAATAATACCCTCTTTGCCTGGATTTGGTTTCTCCAGCGCACCAACAGTATCTGGTTTTACATGTATTGATACAAGTGTGGTTTTAAAAAATCTTATGTTAAGGCTTGGTCATGATAAATTTCACGTTAAAGATGGCACTTGCGGTGCTAATACCGGCCATATTATGTCGATACTATTTCCCCAACAGTAAGTTTTTTCTTTTAGTAAGTTTATGAAGGTTCCAACTCTAAAGATAAAAAATTATATAAAAATTACATTATTTAAATTGTAGAGTGAATGACGATTTAAACAAGGATAAACACACACTTTGGGACGAATTTGCTTCGGATATTGATGAAGAAGCAATGCCAATTGCAAAATATATAAAAGAATTCGCAAATAATTTAATGCAAGCTTCAGAAGTAAACACATCTGGTATGTAATGTGTTCATATTTTATAATTCTACAAAATATTTATAGATTTTATCATGAATTAAGTATAGGAGATTAATATATCAGGATATAAGGCGAGAGATAAAAAATCTTGCATTTTTCATTTGTGTATTGTTTGTTTTAGCGATTGGTTTAAACGATTTACCAGATGCTTTGGCAGCGTACTTTATCGAGGAAATTTTTCGTACAGATCCAATGAGTTTACTAAAAAAACAGATAAACCTTAACACGGAAATGATTGATAATCTAATGATGTATTGGGCACCGCAGTGCATATATAGAGCCATGCAAGTATATACTGAACAGTTTAACGGTCTGCCATCTGAATTTTATGATTTGCTGTACGACAGTTATGGTAAGTTGCTATTATTATAATAAAATTTACGATAAATTATAAATAGTGAATAACATTTTTCTTATAGAGAACCATTAAAAGTCTCCAACAATTTTTAGCAGTATTTCTGCAAAGATCTTACATCTTTAATGGCATTGAAAAAAATATTTCCTAAATCTCTTTGAACGTAACTTATATACATTGAAATAATTATTTCTCAATATTTAAAAAGCTCGATTATTTTATAAATAATATTATATATAAATTAATTATAATAAAAATGAAAAATAATGAAAGTGTTGGAATATATACAATGAGAATGAAGCAATCAATTATAATATATCGAAAAGGCGATTCGTGTGAATCTCTTACACAATATATACTTGACAACAATCATTTTTCAATATTTGAAAGCTTAAATATTTCATAGATAATATAAGTAAACCAATATTTGTACTATTTGTAGAATAATAATGCGAAAAACAATAGAATAATAATAAATAATATAATAATGAAAATTTTCAATAAATATATCGATTAGAAGAGTCAGTCTCAATAATTTTATCATATGTTATAACATATGTTTTAATATATATATATGTTATTAAGATTATATCTTTAAAGTAACATTTAAAAGGTTTCTTGCCATGTATATACTATACACATATGTACACATACTTAGAAACAACAAACATATCTTTATTTATAGTGTTCGTCTGAATTTGCAACATTTCAAGTGTAGTAAGGTTTTTATTCACATTGCCGGGTACTTCAGAGGTTTATATGTTAACAAAACAAAACTGCATTAACATTGCAGAAAATTGCAAATCAATGGAAATATATGAATATAGATATAGAATCATACTAACACATTGAAACTAGGCAGTGTATGTATGTACATACAACGATAAACCTCGTTTTAAGAGGAAAGTTGCAAATCTATGTAAAACCTTTTTTCGAACAAATTTATGTTTTAATTAAAAAAATTTTTGAACGTCCTAAATAAAGATGTATGTGTTTATCTAAATATACGCGTGTAGTATGCATTTAATACTCATGTAAACTGGATCCACTATTAATTTTTCCATTGACAATTTATATTTGAACCTTTATGTAAAAATGTATTTATTTGAAAATTATATAAAAACAATTATATTATATTATAGAATTAAATTAAATATTATTTTTACATAAAAATTATATTTTATATAAAATGTATACCACACACACGCGCGCGCACACGCACACGCGCACACACATATATATAATATATACAATATGTATGTATATATTTATATATTTCTTATATATTTTATATAAAATTTTTCAATAAACAATGTGCAATGGTTAAAATTTTTCAGCTGTTACTCAGAATAATGATTTGGAAATGTATATCAAGATCAAGGTTATTGGAGATTGGCTCGTCTAATCAATATATTTGTAAAAAATATATTATTTGTATATTATTTGTATTTTATATTGTATATTATTAATTTGATTATATTGTATTTTATTGTAATGTATTATTTTTTATTAGTATAATAATTTTAAATATTTTATAATTATTATAGATTTTCTCTCCGTTATTATTGTAACAAAATATATATCCGATCAATATCTTGCTTAAAATATATAATATTATAAATATTTGATAATAATAGTGTTTATATAAACTTTTTTTCCTACTTATTCTTCTCTTTCTCTCTATTAGTGCGATATTTTTTTATTTTATTTAAATACAAATGAAATTGTAAATAAGAGAAATTAATAAAATATATTATGTATTATTAATTGCATATAACTTGATTTACATATGATATCTATATGTTACGTTAGTTATGTACACAGTTGAAAAATTTGTGTTAAATTAAACAAATATCACATGTCCCAAACGGTCCACAGAAATTTTTGTGTTAATTTAACATAATACGGATATGTTAAATGATGACACGAATACTGTGTTAATATTTTAACATAAAATAAATGCAAATTTCAAGTAAACTTAAAATAAATTTTGTGTTAAATTAACATAGTTTGAATGTAAAAATTAACTAAAAAAATTGTTAATTTTACATTTTATCATCCCCACTTATATTATAAAGTAAAATTAACATTTTTTTTCTGTAAATTTTAACAGATAAATCTTGTTACTAATAATACCAAACATATTTATTGTGTTATATTAAAAGTAAATACACATTGTGTTATTGTTAACTTTTTTTCAGTTATTTTTATAATTTAACATTTGAGTTCAATTAACACAACAGCAATATGTTAATTTAACACATGAATGTGTTAAATATTTAACACAAAAATTTTAACGGGGACCGTTTTTAACAAGAAAACACAAATTTTCCAACTGTGTATTGTAAAATGATTAGATATTAAGAATAACTTGATCGAAAACAATGTCAAATAGATACACATTTAAATATGAAATATTCAAGATTACACATTTAATAAATTATAATCGAATGAGCAATAAAAAGAGGAGAAAGAAAGCATCTATTAAAACAAAAATGCAAAAATGTATTCGTTAAGTTGTATGTTTCCCTTGTTAAAATTATCGAAGAACATCGACAGAGTTTTTTTATAATTGTTAGGTAAGTTATAAGTGATTATTGAAAAAATAATGAAGCTAATCAATTGGTGTAAAGAAAGCACATAGTTGTTTTAAAAAAAAGTATGTAATATGCAACAATTTTTTTAAAAATCAACTATGTGCTTTCTTTACACAAATTCTCTCTCTCTCTCTCTCTCTCTCTCTCTCTCTCTCTCTCTCTCTCTCTCTCTCATTATTACACATTATTAGATTAGACTAAAGAAATAAAGAATAAGTATACGCATTTTTACGAACTCACCGATACGATGCGCAGCAGCGGGGTTGTAAACTGTAACATAAATACGTGGAAATTATATAGTGAAATTTTAAATAATTCATATTACGAAAAATAAAATTATTATTTACATTGAGTTTAATAGTAATAATAAAGTAAAATAGTAATAATAAATAATTCACCATATAGTTGCTCCACCGTTGCCCGATGCCTCCCCGGGCCTCCTCCTCGTAGAAGAAGCTTCGAAACACTTGCATTCGCGTTACTTTCTTTCGTTCGCGACGCGCGCGGCAACGCCCGGATTTTAGATATCACATTTTCAACGCGTTTCGGTAAAACGCGCGAGAATCGCGAGAGCTTATTCGCGCGCGAATAGAACCGATGCTCTATGTTTTCGCGTCGCCGCTTTTTTCGAGGCCCACTTATCGGAGGGCCTAACCTCATCGAACGACGATGATGCGGCGACTCCCCCGCGACGCACTCAGGAGTCGCCGATATTCCAAGAAACTAGGTACTTACATTTCACTATGTTTTATATGTCACAGTTCAACGATGTAGAAATCGCGGATCGACAACGCCGAAAACTCCGGAAACTCCGGAAACTCGCGTCGAAAGCAGTAATTCGATCCGACCGGTAGACTCGCCTGTGTAATGAAGTCGCCTGCGTATGGACTCGCTCGTGCGATCACGATGTCGGTATGCACGATTTCGCGACGCGATCAGATTTATACGATAATTAAGCACGTTAAAACACTAATCTCACACTCGTACTGTCGCGGACCGACGATGAGCGCGCAAACGTCGATCGCGAAAACGAAATGCACCTAACAACAGCTGTACAGGTGACGGACGCCGGACGCCGGACTGGCATTGCCAGTTAGGAGACGCGCAACACGTCACACGTTGCGACAAGATGGCCGAGTCCCAAGTCGTAGTGGTGGGGGTCGCAGCGTATCAATGGCGTGCGCAAGCTCCATGCTGCGACCCCCACCACTACGACTTGGGACTCGGCCATCTTGTCGCAACGTGTGACGTGTTGCGCGTCTATGTATGGCGTGCGAGCTCCATGGCTGCAACCCCCACCACTACGACTTGGGACTCGGCCATCTTGTCGCAACGTGTGACGTGTTGCGCGTCTATGTATGGCGTGCGAGCTCCATCGCTGTTGCGCGTCTCGTAACTGGCAATGCCAGTCCGGCGTCCGTCACCTGTACAGCTGTTGTTAGGTGCATTTCGTTGTTCGCGATCGACGTTTGCGCGCTCATCGTCGGTCCGCGACAGTACGAGTGTGAGATTAGTGTTTTAACGTGCTTAATTATCGTATAAATCTGATCGCGTCGCGAAATCGTGCATACCGACATCGTGATCGCGATCGCACGAGCGAGTCCATACGCAGGCGACTTCATTACGCAGGCGAGTCTACCGGTCGGATCGAATTACCGCTTTCGACGCGAGTTTCCGGAGTTTTTCGGCGTTGTCGATCCGCGATTTCTACATCGTTGAACTGTGACATATAAAACATAGTGAAATGTAGTGCCCATTTCTTGGAATATCGGCGACTCCTGACCTAACCTGAGTGCGTCGCGGGGGAGTCGCCGCATCATCGTCGTTCGATGAGGTTAGGTCCACCTCCGATAAGTGGGCCTCGAAAAAAGCGGCGACGCGAAAACGGAGCATCGGTTCTATTCGCGTGTGAATAAGCTCTCGCGATTCTCGCGTTTTACCGAAACGCGTCGAAAATGTGATATCTAAAATCCGGGCGTCGCCGCGCGTCGCGAACGAATTTAAATAAGTAACGCGAGTGCAAGTGTTTCGTGGCCCGGGGAGGCATCGGGCAACGGCGGAGCAACGATAGGGTAAATATAATTTATAATTTATTTAACTTTTTATTTGTTATTTGTGAGATTATCCCGAGGGGTTTCACCGTCGCGAGTCGCGATACATGTACATTTTTTCTGGAATTCTTCGCATTACTTTCGCATTGATTTACAAGTATAAACAATAATAAACCAGACAAGATTAAAACGTCTTAAAAAGTAAAAATAATGTTATGACATTTTTTCAATATATATTTTACTAAATATTATAATTTATGAAATCATTAATATATATGATATTTAGTTTGTTCAGATCTAATCTAATTTTATTTGTATTTTGTGTGTTCAAGTTTATATAAAAGAAATATATATTAAAAATGAGTTTTTAAGTTGATTTTTAAAAATTTTTTAATTTTTTAATCAGCTTAAAACAAGACATTTTTTAAAACTTATAATTGGGAACACGTAACTTTTTGTTATATCTTTATTATAGTATATTATTTTAATTTAGTTATTATTTAAAAATTTTTTTGCATAATACATATTGGTACTATATATGTATAATTTACAATATCTCGTAAATTTATTTTTCTTAACATTTCTTTTTATAATTATTCTAATTACATTTTTCTTACTAAATTAAATAGTATTAATATTTAAATATTGTATTTTATATTTTAAAAAAGAATTAACATAATAATTACACGCATTATGTTGCATTACTTAGAATTATACGGCGCATTACATGGAATACTTATTGTTAGAATTCTCGGTAATTCGTAATACATGTACAAATTTTTGATGAGTGAGACACCCCTCGGATTATCCATTTATTTTCGCGGTAATGATCCAAATTTTACATTATTGTATAATAATGAATGTAAAATATCCTAGATTTTATATTTTGAAATACTTAGAATAAGTAATAATAAATATAATAATATTTAATTATTTATAATAATAAATATTTATATATGTATATGAAATACAATTTCTACATTTTATTATATTTAAGAGATATGTAGATTTAATTATTTATGTAATGCGCGTAACTAGATTTTTCTACTATTAAATATTTTAATTAAAATATTTTCTCTTTCTAAAAAAGATATGTTAAATCGATTCTTGAAAGTCTTGATGCCTCTTTTCCGCTTATTAATATTTATAACAGAAATCAGCTGATAACTGTCAGAAATATTAATCGAGTTAAAAGAACTATAACATATTATTTAAAACATATTACTATTTTAATTTTTAAAACATATTATTTTAAAATTTAATTAACAAATTAACGCTTTAATCAGCTGATTTCTGTCAAAAAATATTAATCGCGGATAAGGTACTATAACACACACAACACACACACATCTCATTTACAACATACCTATTATAATATTTTAATTTTTTTGACATATTATATATTTCAAAATGTAATTAGCAAATTAACACTATATTAATAATTTTTGACAGAAGTCAGCTGACTAAAACGTTAATTTGCTAATTATATTTTAAAATAAAATGTTATAAAAATTAAAATAATAATGTTATAAATAATATGTTATACTACTTTAAACTCGAATAGTATTTTTTGACAGAAATCAGCTGATAACTGTAAAAAATATTAATTGAGTTTAAGGAATTGCATATTATTTACAACATTATTATTTTAATTTTTATAATATATTTTTATTTTAAAATTTAATTGGCAAATGAATGCTTTAATCAGCTGATTTCTGTCAAAAAGAGAAAGAAGAGAGAGATTCATTGACTCGCGAAACATTTTGCGTCCTTCTCTATTCCTTTTCGCATCCTTTTCTTTCCAAACTTAGCATCTCGTGTTCTTCTCTATTCTTCTCGTCGCGTTCTTTTCGCGTTATCTCCAATTCCATCACACTTGAGTGAGCGCACGGCTCGGAAATTCGAGACGCGCATCCGAAACTCGATACGCAGATAAAAACTAAGGCAAAAAATATATCCTTCGACAAACTTTTCTTTCATACACACATTTTAGTCACCTATACTCGCGATTGTACTCGCAATGTAGTTTCGAACGTTCTTTACGAGTTGAATAACTGAAAGTCAGTTCATTCAATGCGCGCTTGGACGATTTCTGAATTATCGCGGTTTCTCGTGCTATTCTTAAATATCAGAACGATGAATCTTAATAAATGTTCAATATATTTACTGAAAAAATCAATGTGTTCAAAATAAAATTAAATAAAATATGTTTTAAAAGATATACTCTTAAACTAATATTTTGACAATTATCAGCTGATTTCTGTCACAAAATATTAATCGAGGAGAAGGTATTATAACATATTATTTACAACTCGTTTACAACATATTTAAACATTAAAAAAATTTTTTTATCATACTTTTATTTGTAAATTTAATTAGCAAAGTAATGCTTTATTAATATTTCTAACAAAAGTCAGCTGATTAAAGCGTTAATTTGCTAATTAAATTTTAAAATAATATCATAGAAATTAAAATAATAATATGTTATAATACTTTAAACTTGATTAATATTTTTGACAGTTATCAGCTGATCGACGCTCATCGGCGCGTTCCTCGTTATAAGGTGCCTTTTCATGCTGACGCTCATTTTTAGCGGCAAAAGACGTCACGTGACCAAAATTGACAAATTGGTATCTTTGTTGGTCACGTGACGTCTTTTGACGCTAAAAATGAGCGTCGAGCGTCAGCATGAAAAGGCACCTTTAGGTGCGAATAATTACAGCGACTGCTTTTACCGACCGAGCCCGCTTCACTGACAGCCGTACGTGGCTCTGGCTCTGACGCATCAGTTCGTTCAAGATGGCGACGCCCGGTGAGCTGTCTCTCGAGGAGATCCGCAATTATTTGCTGGAAAACGGTGGCACCGCGCGCAATCACGACCTAGTGAAGCATTTCAAGCGGTTCCTCACGGACCCGGAGACGCGAGGTGGGTTAAACTTCCGACTCGACGCGCATATTAGCGACTGTCTGATCGCGAGGCGTCGCCTCGAATTCGGAGTAAACACACGCGACAGCTTGGCAGAACGCGAGACTTGAGCGTATGTGTGATTTTGCGTTACAGTGGAAGCGAGGAATCGTTTCAAGGAGTACGTCAACACCCTGGCTACCATAAAGAATGAGGAGGTAGGTGAGAGAGAGTGAACGGGCTCCTTCCCTCGCGAATTCCCCTTCGTTCTTTTGACAGAAGCGACTTGTTGCGCGCGGCGATGTTGCCAGATCTCGCGCGATCAGCTGGAGGCAAGTTAGGTGAAAAATTCCGCGCACGAGGTCATTGTTTTTGTTGTCGTTTATAGGTTCGTTTATAGCGTTCCATCGTATTCTACTCTTCAATTATATATCGTAGTGCGTTATACATCTGTCGTAAAGAATGTTTCATCGCGAGAATTTATGTCTTCTTTCTGCTACTATTTATGTAAAATAATCAAGTTGGTGAGTTTGTGATATGATATTCGAAAAAACGTAAACAAAATTCTCGGCCATTTTAACCGTGCATGTGCGCCAACGTATTTTGACTAATGTATCGGAGTGTTTTTTGTTAATCAAAATATTCGCAATGTTGCGTGAATAAAGTTTAGAATTTCATTATCTCGTTAATATCATTCAAAATATCGATTTAATTGCACAAAAAATATCAATATTGAACTTCCTAGGTAAAATGAACTATATATTATTCAGATTTTGGAGCGAGAAATAGAGCGAGAGGAAAAATTAGGTTTGTAGGAAAATATAGAAAGTTTACGTGAAGAAATAAACTTGTCACATAAATATGCAATATTGAGAATTAGGGATTTTTATTGAATTTTCGGGGTTTTCTTGCTTTTTCTGCAATTAATATTAATATACCTAATTGAATTAATTTAATGACGTATTATGAGGATCTATCACTCTTGTCAAATAAAATTTAAAATTTCGTTATTTCGTTAATATTATTCAAAATATCGAATTTGTACACAAATCGAAAAATATTAATAAATGTTAATAGATTATATAGATATTAAACTTCGTAAATAAAACGAAATTTTGAAGCGAGAAATCGAGCGAGAGGAAGGATTAGATTTATAGGAAAATATAGCAAGATTACGTGAAAAAATAAACTTGTTACATAAATATGTCATATTGAAAATTAGGGATTTTTATTGATTTTTCGGGATTTTTGTTTCTTCTACAATTAATATAAGAATAAATTTAATAACGTATGAGTGAGTCTGTTGCTCTTGTCAAATAAAGTTTATAATTTCGTTATCTCGTTAATATCATTCCGTGCACAAATCGAAAAATATCGACATTAAACGTTCTACAATAGATAAAATAAAATATATATTATTTAAATTTTGAAGCGAGAATTAGAACGAGAGGAAAGATTAGGTCTATATAGAAAGTTTACATTAAAAAAATTAATATTCTCATATAAATATGTAATAAAAATAATCTATTAAAAATTTAAAATTTTTATTGAATTCTCAGCATTCTTATTTCTTTGACAATTAATATAATATAATTAACTTAGTGACGTACATGTGTGCGGATCTGTCGCTCTTGTTAAATAAAGTTTTGAATTCTTAAGTTTAGAAATTTCGTAATCTCGTTAATTACATTCCAAATATTGATTTCGCGCACAAACTGTCAAAATATCGATATTAAACTTTTTAACGTAAAACAAACTACATATTATTTAAATTTTAGAACGAGAGAAAAAATTAGGTTTGTAGAAAAATATAACAAGTTTACATGAAAAAATAAACTTGTCACAATATATGTAATATCGAAAATTAGGGATTTTTCTTGAATTCTCGGCATTCTTTGTTTCTTCGGCAATTAATAAAATTAATTAGTGACGTATATGCGCGGATCTGTCGCTTCTGTCAAATCACTCATAGAGGAAACTCTCTCTCTCAAAGTGAACGTTCCTTAACAGGGTGATAAATATCTGGTCCTCAAGAAGAAATATCGACAACCTTTCCTAGACTTTTCACCCCCTCAGCTAGTAGGAGAGAGATCTCTTGCCTCTCCTGATCTAGCTACTCCGGTTTCTCCTCTGCGGGAACCTCCGCCTTATCGGCCACCACCTCCCGCCCCCCTCAGCCCGTTGTCGAGCAGTTCTCACTCGAGTCTCGAGCAGTCTACGACGCCAATTTCGGGACGCGAAATCGACCAGAAAAATGATAATTCGGATACGTTCGACGAGTCAGTATCGTCGCCACCTGTTCCACCGCGACGCAAAAGTCAGGACAAACTCAAGATGGAGAACAAGGAAAATGTCGACAAGAATAAGAGTGGCGTCTCGGAAGCTGTCATCAAGGTAAGATTTTAATCTATTGCCGTTATCGTTGAATAAATTCTATTATCAGTGTCACTATCGCAAAGTGCTGACGATGACGGTTACTTTTCATGTAAATTTATAATATATAATTTATTTAATAATATTCAATATAGTACAATAAAATATCTAGTTAATAACATCGGTAAATTATTGAAAATTTAGGATGAAGGAATTCATGGATACTAACTGCATTACGAGAATTTTTTAATTTTTTTAAATTTGTAGATATTTTTTAAAAATTTATATACAGATGGTTTCTGCTATTTTATTTATTATTTTTTGTCGAGATTATCTATAATTTATTTACCTTTCGAAGACTTTGATTATCCTTCAATCTGTCACTGATCTAGTAATCACGTGTTCTTGACAATTAGTTGTAACACTAAACTTGGGATTGTTTCGTGAAATTCGACAATCGAACTTGTTGAATTACAGGAAGACGAAACAACCGCGATGACAAATCCCGCTTCGGCCGAGCAGCTCAGCGTTCGCGAGCGGATGCAACGCTTTAATCGGATGGCTAGTGAAACCGATCTTCCTGCCAGGCCTAACGACACGACTAGCCCCGCTAGGAAACGAGCTGATAAGGTAAGTGATCTTTTATATTTTTTTTCTCTTGCAATCGAAGCGCTGCGAACGGATACAGGTTTACAAGCAGGTTTATAAGTCGCGAATAGTACATTTTGGAGACAGGCGAGAGAGAAAAGATTCTCTATATATTTCATGCAAATAATATTATTTCAAGGTTCTCTAAATTTCATGCAAATCATATTATTTTAATACAATATATAATCTAATTTAATTTAAAAATCATGAGAGAGAGACGATACGGATTTAAGTCGCAAATGGTAAATTTTGGAGACAGGCGAGAGAGAAAAAAAGAGATTTTTTATATCTCATGCAAATAATATAATTTTAAAACCACGAGAGAGAGACGATACAGTTTTAAGTCTCAAATAGTAAATTTTTTAGACGAGAGAAAAAAGATTCCCTATATTTCATGTAAAAAATATTTAGAAGTCTGTTGCACTTGAAAGGCGCGTTTTCGGGGTCAATTATATTACCACCTTGGCTTCCTTCGCGAGAGCTAAATCATGGCCGATCGTCGTGTGTTGTGACATCGTCGGCGGGTCGGCCGCTTATGTTTTCCAAACACACGCGGGGGGGGGGGGGGGAAGACACAAAGAGAGGGTTCCCCCGGTATTGAATTATCCCCGGCGGGCTTTAAATACTCCGGACGAGCGATTCGGCACGGATCCACGCGCGAGGATGTGTCTTATACATCCCTCGAGGAGGGGGAGGAAGGATGTACAAGCCTGACTGCCCATCTTGCATACCGAGTAGGCTACTAGGAATCCTTTCTCCGTATCCTTTACACGCGCTCTCGCGACGGTTCCCTCTCTCTGTCTCTCTTCCTTACTCGAGTCTCCTTTCCTTCAACCATCTCTCGCCGTTTATCGCGGCGAGCAATATTCATCGCATTTGAATATCCTGCGGGCGGTATCTCGCGTAGCGATCAGGATGTTGCGCCGATGTTGCTGTAAATCATAATTAGCCGCGCCTGAAAATTAAAAGTGGGGGCGGAAGGGAGGTCGCGAGATCTCGAGCGCTCTCCTTTCCGCCGCGATCAACAAAGCTGACACAGCCCCGGCAGGATGTAGTACTGCTCATTCTACTCTTATGCACGCTCCGATCCTCCATCATAATTTCGATATGTTTATCGGAGCCTTGTGCGATTAAAGGCCCCGACTCTCCGTTTAAAGACTCTCGAAGGAGGAAGGAAGCGGCCGTTCTAACTTCCTCTCCGTCCGAGATTACTCGCGCGTGGCTGCGGCATATAATTCGGTTATTTCTAAAGAAACCGAATATCTCCCGTACTCATTTTGATAATTATACATTGAAGAAAAATTTTTAGTATAATAGAATGTTCGAGTCGCTCATTGATTTTTTTGAGGTACGAGATGGCGCTGAAACTATTTATCTGAAATTAATTACAATTAAAATAGGAATAAGAATAATAATTATAGAATAAAATAGAATAATTTGATAAAAATTAAATTAATACATAAATTTATGCATAAAAAGGACTAATAAGAGCCAGGCACAGATATCAGACGTAACAAAATTGTTTTTAAATTCCTCTTTAATTATTTTGATTACAAAATAAAATAATTAAAATAATTAAAATTGTTTTCAAATTCCTCTTTAATTATTTTGTAATTAAAATAATTAAAGAGGAATTTAAGAACAATTTTGTGGCACCTAATATCTGTATCTGACTCTTATCAGCTCTTTTATACCCGAATTTGTACATCCGAAGAGTCTTTTCAGTATACTAATTTAAATTAAATTAATTTATTATAAGAAAGTCATCATATAAATATTTATCCACCTTTTTGTACGCTTGATCTCCCTTTCGCGAACGAAAAAACGTTAACTTATACGACTCCTTTGTCGTAACAAAGGGGAATTGTTTATTGCCGCACGTATATACATATATATACATATATCGAATGTGGTCTATGATAATTATATATCACTCACGCGCCACAAAGTCCGGTCCTAGCGGGTCGTCTTTCATATATTGCGGCTTTGACCAGACCGGCCGTTAATTTTTATTGCTTGTAAGCGCGGAAAGGGTTTTCGGGCCGCGCTGGGAGAATCCTTTCTCGCCTCCGGACATCCTGTAATCTCCTGGGAAGCCCGGTGGGTGAGAAAGCCGCACCGTCTCTCTCTCTCTCTCTCGTCGGGCTTTCTTTGCGGTAATTATCATGCGACGTAGCCGGGCGATTCCGCCCTTTGCATCCCTAATGACCGTTTCGTCTAACGCGGTGTCGCGTGCCGTTTGCCGACTAATAACGTCGCCGCATATAGGGTCTCCCGTCACCGTTTTCTTCGAACAGCTGATTACTGTCATCTAATGCGCGACAGGTACGTCGCGCGATGATTGACAGGAGAATCCGCCGGAGAGATCAGAGACTCAAAGAGAGAGATGTCTGAACGCGAAATTCTAAATGATTAACCATCGTTTTCAATATTAATTACGTTTTTTATAAATACTTGCTGATGTATATGAGAATTTAATTCTCATTCGTGTCGCCTCATACGCCTCGTTCTCGTTAGTATTCGACAGAGAGCTTCCTAGACGCATTTAATCATCGAAACATAATGTATTACATCTAACCTGTCATCTTCTATGAAAATTTTACTTCGTGTCAAATGTCTCTCTTTCTTTCTTTAAGGCGGGAAGAATAATGGGATATTATAGCTCCGTATATATATAATAAGGGATTTCGTATTTTCGAGCTTGTTTCGCCGGTCGTCACGTCGCGTCGTAGGTTCTCGCGGAATTACCGTCAATTGTCGCGGAAGTTAAGTTACTCGAGTTCATTTGGAAATGTTGGCAAAGTAGGGTGGATGCGAACAAGAGTCCTTTTACGAGAGTGCGCCGCACGCTTGTAACACGCTCGCGTGTATATGTAAGATGCCGACGGCGCTTTCGTCGAGACGCCTAGCAAGAAGCTCGCTTTTACTTCGGCACCTCGAGGACGCGTTCTAATTAGGATCACGCGTGTTCGCCTCTTATACGGAGGGCAAGTCTTGTCGGGCGAGCCTCGTCCCTTTCCGTGCGGCGGAGAACGAGCGAGAAGCGGTGGAGAGGGGGTGGAAAAGGGATGGAAACTCATCGTAAAGGCGCCTAACACGGCCGTGCCGAACTTGGAATTTCTGCCGTATAGTTCCGCATACATTAGGGACCTTGGGTGAAACTTGGAGGGTGGTTTGCCTCTTGGCAACGAGAGGAGGACTGCGAGAAGCGCAGCGTGCTGCTGCTGCTGCTGCTGCTGAAGGAGGCTGCCGGAGGGAGGATGAGGGCGAGGGGGAGGGATCGCAGGGTGTAAACCGCACAAAGTAATCTTACAGAATGTATATGCAAAGAGGTTCAGAACGCGGTGAGGCGTAGCAAGAGGTGAGGGCGAAGCGAGGGCACAGCTTGCATGATTCTACTCGCGACAATCTCGACAAGACACCTCCCTGGGCAAACTTGATCTCTCGCACGGCTTACTTCCGAAGACTTCGTCGACTCCTGATCGATGTTGATTACATTCCCTCTAATTAGCTTTTATTTAATATTTTTCTGGTTAAAATAAACTCGCAAAGAGAGATCGCAATTTTCGAATATATTAATATTATATATAATATATTAATATACAATTATATTATATTAATATTAATGCAACCGGTTAAAGAGAGAAAATTAGATGAAAATTGTCTTCGTATTCATTAGAGAACATGCCTTGAAATTTTTTTTTTTTTTTCGCAATTTAAATTCAAAGTTAGTTCAACGAAGATTAACTCCGGATTATCATTTTCCAGAGCGCAGTCGCGAGTTATCTTCAACGTCAAATCTAAATTGTTGCCATTTCCAAGTATATCCGAGTGTCAATCTGTTCAGCGTGCTTAAGCACGCCTCGTTGTTTATTCAAGAAATTTTCTGTCATTAATCAAACTAACGGCATAGAGCACTTGACAGGTGCACCTGGTCGCGGTGGTTTAAGCGCGTTGTACGGGCTCTGTGAACGAGACAGAGAGAAAGAAAGAGAGAGATATAGTACATACCGAGGAATTCATTTATTCGTTCCAAGTAGTCGGTAGATAGCACGAATCGCGATGGAAATAAAATCGTTTACATCTTGTTCCTTTAATTAGGCAAATCCACTTGGGCAAGAGTGCCAAGTCGATAAGCGTCCGTAAGATAAGCCTCGTTCATTACCATCGGAATTTATCCGATGTAGCCAATGAGATATGTCGCTCTCCCGCGATGAATACTTTTTTTCTCCTCTTTATCCCTATCGCGTTCACGCGCATAATCACGTGGAAAATCGGTGGTTATTCGAGAGATGGGATAGCGCATCTCTTTGCAGCGTCAAAGGATTATCCAGAAGGCTATCGAACACTTCGCACTTAATCAAATAAATTATGGACGCAACACCTCGTCCAATTAATAATATAATTAAATATTGCCGGTTAGATTGAATAACTGATCGGATAATTGCGGGTTGCGCGCGATAGACGATAATCATTCATCGTTGTGCGACCTAAAGAAGAGCGAACTGTGACGTGAGTCTGCGACGACAGCAATTTTCTTGGCACCAGATGCGTATTATACAAATTCACGCTTAAGTTTCGTGCCGCGTACCAATATAAACAAGCTTGTCTACAGGAGTAGTTAGCACCCACTGTTCCCGCGTGTAGCAGGGCGACTAGATACACCTCCAACAGGTCCGCCGACATTTATTCCGGGCCTATTACGAGTTAATCTTGAAGGCACACACAGCGCGCGCATTATCATTTAAATTGGTGTCGTTATGCACGCGCATTAAATTTGTTTGCTCAGCGGCTGGCTGCGACGCCTCTCCGCTTCTTCTGGCTTCTGCCAGAATTCGTTGGGCCTTTATGTGCGATAATAGGCAGGGCACACACATATATATACCGCTATAGAGACCGCGGAAGAGAGGAAAAACGGCGAACGGTTTACAATGGATTGTGCTCGTTGCTTTCTCATGATTCGTCCTATCGTTCGTCACGTTTTCCGAACCGACTCTGGGCTTCTGGTCTTACGTTAATCCATCAACCGACGCATCTTCAGCGAAAAAGATCACACGCTGGATAGAGCGTAAGATTTCTATTTTTTTTTTTCGAGACGAATGTACTAAATCACCCCTCGTTGATTACCTTCTTGGTTCCCTGGCGTTCCTCTCTCCGAAGTGAATGGCAGCACTCATCCGGCATTCATCCGCGGGAGTCTCGTCTCCCGTAGTGACAGTCCCGGGACTATACCGAAAACTGACTCATTGTGACTGTCACGGCAGCGACGGACAGGACGCCGCCCTTCCGGGTCATGGGACTCTTCTTGGTGGTCCGATCGTAGGAATTATCGTTTTCTTTTTTGCATTTTTTCGTACCACAAAAGTTATATAATCTTTAATAAATAAAATTTAATTTTTTTTCATTTTTAGTAGATACAATAAATAGTTGATAATAGCAGCTTGCTGATTTTACTCCGAGAATTGACTTTACTTTGCATTTCGAGGATATCTTATTGTCTCTGCACGCGAGCGCAATCGCGATTAAATGCCTTTCGTTTTTTGTTCGTTCCATCTGAGTGGAATTTCTTTGTAATTTTGTTCTTCAGCTTGTTTATTGCTCGCGATATTACAATATCCTTTTGGTCGAGATCAATTTGCGGCCTGTACTGATGGATTCCCCTTCCCTCCATCGAGGCGAAGATAATCTGCCCGTTAAACGGCCATGCGGGCCCTGCAATGGCCTAAGCTCGTACTTTATCGCCGCGCGACTGTACGGTAAAGCCAGGAGCGTACCTTATCAGGGATCTGACTCGCGCAGTGAGCGGCTATTTGTATTCATAAGTCCGCGGGAGGCCGGCGCTCGGTCCCTGGGCACAGTCCTGGGACCGTTCTAGGTCGCACAAGGCCCGATGGTGTTCCCCCGGGACCAGTTCCGTCCGAGGGGCACCGTTGTTCGCGATGCGGGAACGAGTAAAGTAGAAAGAGAGAGAGAGAGAGAGGAGGGACAATAGAGGGCCACGTCATTCAGCCGAGAAGCGCCCTTCTCCGCGGACATCTCGGCACCGTCGACGTACATACATATACATATTATACGTACGTGCCGCTGTATGCGCGTTCGAGAATGTGACCAGTCATCGAGTTATTTAATTTTTCGAGGCACCCCCGCCGCGCGTGTTTGCTCAGCCCCGCTGTGAGCACAAATTACCTCGCGACCGAATCACCTCGGGCGAAATGCCGCGGGTCCGCAGCCCGTCCGCCCCCTCTTGTAACCCAGCGTCCGCTGCCATCAGCGTCGATGACGCTTCTTATCCCCCGATGATCTCCGAGACGGAAGTCTCCACGGAAAAAAGATGACGTGCCTCTTCTTCTTCTCTCTTTCTCTTTTTTTTTCTCTATGCCCACGTCGATGTGGCAGATTGGCCGAATTGCGCGAGAGTAAGAGTCCCCGAGAAGAAAATTTGAAGATAAATATTTAAAAAATTATCACTTGGACAAAAATGTATTATGTAGTTTAAAAGCAATATCGTTATTTTTTTGAAACTGGAGAAAAATTTCCCCATCTATTTATTAACATTGTATCGATCTTAATTAACGTAATTTTTTTTAACACGGTCGGGGCGTACAAGACGTTCGGAATGTATTCTTAGCAATCGCTGGAGGACCAGTCGAAATGCAACACCTGAACCCTTTACGCGCGGAGGACACGGGACCAAAACGGACATGCCCGCGTTCCCTTCCCTTGGCCTAGGCTTGCGCATATATACGGTCAGTCCACCTCGCTATCTATATGCTAATCCATTGAGATGGTACCCGTAGATTACACCTCGGAATTAGCCCAGAGACCCGGGTATCAGGGCCGCACAGACAGGACCGACTGTGTATCTATACGTACCTTTATCCCACCTTATACACGTAAACTCACTCGCCGTCTCTCGCTCTGCACTTACAAGCTTGCGTACACAGACACACACACGCCCGTGTAAAGATCAGACACGCGTGTACAGGTGTGTATACCTGGCGGAACCATCGTGGTTCGGTATAGAACCTGGATGACTCGGCGCTTCCAGTTCGTTAGCCCGTGTTAATAACGTTAAAGAGGATGCGATAAACTCGTTAGGGGACGAAACCGCGCAGGCGGCTAAGCTCGACCTTCGTCGAGGTATATATCAAAGGCCACAATATGGAGTCACGCCAACATTGCTCGCTCTTCTTCATCGAATCGAACATATTACTCGGACTTTTTCACTCCCTTTTCACTCCGATATTTCTAATACTATTGTCTATAAACGTTCTCGTCTCTCTCTAGCGAGAGAAGCGTCATTTTATCTCTCCTATATCTCTCGTGTATACAAACATATAATGTATAAAAACCTTGGTTTGAGTGTGTTTTGATTTTCTCGTTGGCTGCCCCATATGAAACACAATAATATCTACTACGGTGATCGTACTCTCCACGCTATTACGCAATATACGGCATAGAGTAACATGCGTTCGTCACGCCCAGTCATTTCGTGAAACGGTATTCTTTTTCGAGAAGTTAATTCCATGCGATGGTTTTATCGCGCCGAAACACGTCGACTATTAAGATTTCTTCCGTCCGGCAGCTCTCTCATATTTTACGTCAACACACTGTCGGCCTATCGTTTCTCGCAAACATTTATCATTAGTCTTATTCGCTATTACATTACAGTTTTATGCAAAATGGAATATTAATAATAATTATGATGAATATGGATATGGGATAAATTTTTCTGAGATTATATCTGAAATATACATAATATAATCGGAGCTATTGTATACTTAAACCTTCTGTCAATGCATAATTTTTTATTCTTTTATCAATGTATATCTAAGTAGGTACTTTGTTACGACCCCAAACATTAGGTAAATTTTAATTCGAGATTTTTATATTTAATTAATCTTTTTGTCTCCCTAAAGATTTCTAATTTTACTCCAATATTTTTCTTGACTACGTTTTTTAGAGAGGCAGAAGGGTTTATTAAACATAAAAATGTGCTGAAATTGAATTATTTAATTTTTTAACATTGTGCTAAGAAAAATTTGTGCCCTGTGCACAGGTAGTTTAAAACAAAAATTTACATTTAATAAACTCATCTGTCCCCTTCTGAAGAATCTCGATTTAGCCACTTCGCCCCGAATATTTCTTTCCTAATATTACACCTGAAATTTAATTATCATGCCTAAATTTTATGACAGTTAATATTTTTTAAAGTTATAGAATTCTTCGTTAAACTATAGCTAAAAAATATTAATTGCTATAGCTAAAATTTAGGCTATGGTAGTTAATTTTTTTCCATGTACACACGTAGGGGGGATAGAGGGGTTTGTTAAATATAAAAATCTCGATTTAAAACAATTTTTTTTAAAATTCTTCTATAATTATTCTGCGTACAGAATAATTATTTTAAAAATTATTCTATACACAAGATAATTATAGAAGAATTTAGAAAACAATTTTGTTGCCTCTAGTGTCTGCACCTGGCTCTTATTGGTCCTTTTTACTTGAATTAACATTTAAAAAATTTTGCTTTTGAGTATCCCCGGGTATCCGTTAATCGACATAAGGGTTAATCGCGCTATTGTCGTTTAGAGAAAGCGAGCATCGCGCCGATGGCGCTTATACCGTTGGAATCCCCCTCTCGAAACTGTGACATTTGCCGGCGGAACAGAATCGTGCGCGGCGACAGAACCGTGTGCTCGAGAGCACCCCCGCGGTAAATTTATTATCCGACGGGAATATGATCGCGCGACGCGTATTTGCGGGGCCGAGGTACACCGAGGAACACGGTACGTAGGTACGTACGAATATAATCCTGTCAACGAAAGGGTCGGGGAGGGAGTGAAAGAGGAGAGGGTGGGAAGAGAGGGTAGATGGAGCGAGCGTGCGTGCATTTGCGGGTGTCGATGCTCTCCGTGTTTGGCCCCATCCGGACCAAATTCGACGTGTGCCACCCGCGAAAATACGAGGCCGCGAGTTATGAATCATCGGCGCCTCTCGCACGCCGTATATATCGCGCAGCGAGATAACAATCGAGTCCGCGATCGCTAATTTTCCCCGACGAATCGTGTAATCGCGCGGACACCCCGACTTGTCGCGCGAGATTCATCCGCCGACGAGGAATTAATTTTCACGCCCCCGAAATTTCAAGCTCCGAGAATAATTAGTCGGTATAATTAGTCCCTAAAATTGGGTGAAAAGGTATTGCATTTCCGTATTTCGTCTCTCGATTAATCGGAGCAAAAGACGTATCTCATATACTCAAAGTATACCATCTGTCAAATCGCGAAGTACGGATTATTTCTTTGAAAAATTCTTTTTTTTTTCAAATTTGATTACCTGATCGATCGATTTAAATTTTCGGACGAATGGGAATATCGTCGGCAACGAGGGGGGGTCTCGGAACATCGAAATGTCAAGGGGGGTGGGGGCCATCTCGTCGTCGTATTTCGACGCGATTTCATTCGGGCCCGCGACCGAACCTTTGGATTATAATCCCCGACGATGGAAATGGCGTTAGGTAGGTGGGCTATACCCGGAGATAGGTAGGCATTATGGTGGTCGTTGGGAGGCGTCGCCGAACCGAACGCTGAATCACCCAGCGAGAGTTTTCCTGTCAGCGGCAGAGGACGGGCACCGCCATCCGACGAAGCCCCGTGGAATTGCCTCGCACGGCCTCGAAATGAATGCGCGAACGCCCATTAGGGGAATAAATCAGGCCAATGTTATCCGCAGGATCGCATAATCGATCTCGCGCGCTCGACTAATCTGGGGCCTAATCGTTTCACGGCGCTGCCGCGGCCAGAAAAGTTCCTCCCGACGGGAGAAAGGGGTGAAAGGGATCCATTGGGGACGGATAGAAAGATCCCCCCCTCTGCGACCGCGCGATTAAAATGTGCGATGCATTTCGCATTCAATCTACTGTATTATAGGCGTACTTTTAGCGAATCAACGAATCTAATGAATCTTCCGACAGAGCGTTGAGATGAAAGCGCTGAGTTTTCTTCGGGACGTGTCTCGCTTTATTCATCATGTAAACCACAAAGTATTAACTCTCGGATAACCACGACAACAGAGATCGAATCAATTTTTTTTTTTTTAATCTATAGCAAAATTTCTTTTGTGCATATTTTAGATTAAAAATTTATAATGAATTTTTATCTTATATATATATTTTTTTTTATAATAAATAAATTTAATATTATATACATAATATATAATATATTTAATTTTAAATATATAATATTTATATGCATGTATGTATACCATTTTTAAATATTTTTTTAGTTGTACGTGACAATTAAAGAAGAAAGATATTTTTCAAAATAAAAATGATTGATATTTTTATACAATTTAATTTTATAATGAATTTTAATATATTATATTATATATAAATTTAATATATCACGTAATTCTATTCAACTTTAAATATATTATATGTATATAGCATTTTTAAATATTGTTTTCTTACAATATCATATAAAACATCCTTAAAATATGGATCACGAGTGATCCGGAGAATTAAGCACATGACGACTCGTCGACATTAAATACACATCCCGCTTTAATCAGGATCGATCCTCCTTGCCGGACTTTTCGACGCGGCAGGGGCGACGGGATGAAGGGGGGCGCGCGAGGAGGGTTGGGGGAGGGGGGATGAATTGTAGGGTGCGCCGAGTCGCGAAAATGTTTGGTTAGCATTTGGCTTATTGGCCGGCGAATGTTCGTGCGCTGTTAGGCGTGTATGGATGGCCCCCAGGTTATAATAAAGCTAATTCCGCGGAGCTCTCGAGGCAGCTCGTGCCGCAACATGTTTTGCCTCTCGTTCTACCACGTCTGCCCCCCCCCCCTCCTCCCCCCTTCACCGTCTCGCCGATATATCCGTTCCCGGTGTGTGCACCCCGTAGTCTCTCTCTCGTCTCTATATATGCATATTTCTCTCTTTCGCGCGCCGTTAGAGCAACCGAATATATTTATACGCCCCCTCGGAAAGGGCAGCGGCGCACGTCCGCTTATTAAAACGTTTCCACCCCGAAGAGAAACGCGCGCGCGCGCGAGTTCGCTATCCGCTTTACATTCCGCGTTATTCCTTTTATTGTTCGAGAGAAGGGGGACAGAGAGATAGCACGTGCACGCCCTGTACCTAGAGTACTTGAGTACCTGCCGCTGGCCACATTCGGCGGAATTAGACGCGCGAATAGCGCGCGGCTTAACTGCTGGGCGAGCGTGTTTTTTAGTCGGCGCTGATGCGCCACGAAGAGCGATAACAATGGGAGATACGGATGTAGGGGGGGGGGTGGATGGAAAGGGGGATAGAGAGAGGATGGGTAGCTCGTTACCGCGGCTTGCTTGATGGCCCCTTTGTATCCATTTCTATGATACTCGGCTTGCTCGCTCTCGTGCTAGGATCACGTCCTATAAGTGATTACGCGGCTTGTATGCGTCGCGTATCCGTTAGCTTTTTTATCCGATTACGATGAACGTGATGTACGAGAACGCGTTCATACATCTGCGCGTGTACGTATCACTGTTAGGGGGGCAGGGAAATATCTGCTCTCGGATATCCAGATTCTAGTTTCGGTATAGAAGATGATTTGTTTGTAATATTTTCGATTAACGAGCAAATTAATTCTTTTTGCACCCTCTTCCCTTCTCGAACTCCCTCTTTTATGTCTGATAAAGATATTTAGGAGACGAGTGAGAGGTCAAAAAATTAAATCCTGATAATCAGGTACCTATACATTGACGAAAAGGTGAAGAATGCAAGGCCCAGTTGCGTCAATTAATTCCTGCTGATCTCAATTAAAATATTAATTACGGCAAAACAATGACTCGTCGAAAGAGGCGAGTTGCTGCTCCTTCTCGTTCATCCGCCGTTCGAGCCGGAGAGAAATCGCCATCGCGATGCTATTACGATTACCCAGGTCTTATAAGCTTATCTGATAACCGTGCCATTATGGTCCATGTGCGCGCCGTCGCTGACTGGCCCGTTTCTCTGATCGTTCGTGGAGGCCTCTCTCGCGCCGCGGGAGGATGAGAACATTTGCATATCTCCTGGATAGTCCGAGATAGGACGAGCCGGTGTCCCTGCGTCTCCCGACGCATCTCATCGAAGATCATCTTATCTCGCAATCGCTTAAAAATCAATCAGCGACTCGCGCACAAAGTGACAGAATACCCGTGTTGTCTTTCTCGATCATCGAGATTGAAGGTTTTTCGAGGCATCAGAGTCCTTCTTCTCGCAATCTCTTTGGGTGAAATGTCGACGAATCCACCCGGGGATTCTCGTTGCTTGCATAATTTCGCGACAATTTGCATGTTAATCTCGAAACATATGCGGGGAAGAATTTTTGAGGAATCGGTTTTCTCTCTTTGTCTCTCTTTTAATACATATTCTTCTACATACTTTATATAATAATAATAATAATCGCGTAATTTTACTTGAATTTTAATTGATTGTGTCTTAAAATAGAGGTACCAAAGTGTGTTTGACAATTTTTTATAACAGCTGCTGTTGGCATTAAACATTCCCGAATATACAAGTTCGGACGGAGAAAAGACACATTTTTAACATTTTTAATTTAAAAATATATACTAATAATAATCGAGGATCTTTACGAAATTAAATATTAATAATAATTCTCCGTTTCCGCCAGGCGGCAGAATGTCTTTTTCTCGCGAGTACAATTATCGCGTCGCTGATGAAGCACGACCTCTCCGATGCACGCGTATAACAAAGTCCATCCTATCGCCGTGCATCTGTGCATTCGCACGCGTACAGGCGTGTTTGCGCGAGCACGAAAGCTGGGAACGCACCTCGATACACCACCTGACGCGACGGGGCGTAGAGACGGGGGGATCAGTGACTATCATTTTCGAGAAGAGACGGAATTTCCGGAAGGGACGCCCGAAATCGTCGATTTTTTCCCCTCCTTCTGCGAACGGGAGAGGGCAATTGGATTAACGTCGGAGGGGGCGTCCTTCGAAAACGTGATTTCACTTAAGGACACGCGCGATCTTGTCGATGGATAGAGATATATCGCGGCTCGGGGCTAATGATGACTCGGCCAAAGTGCGCTCTCTGGATACTTTGATAATTTATGAAGAGTCACGATCGATTCGGGGCCGAGTGTCGATATGAGCACCTCGGACGACCTGACGTGGCCGTGACGAGTGAAAATACAAACAGTTTAACAGGGATGAGTAGTCGTTTAACGTTCCTGGGATCGAGAGGAGAACCCTTTCCGCTCATCCACCTCCGTCGTCGACGTCGTCCTCCATCGTGGTACCTCGTATATATAAGTATAATGTAGAACATTGCGCCGGAGATCGGTATACCCTCAATACAATTAATCCTTTCGAACGGGTACCCAAAGCAACTTCAAAAATCTTAAAAATGTGTCTTTTCTCCGTCCGAACTTGTATATTCGGAAACCTCCTAAAATATAACGAGAAGGAATGTTCGATATCCACAGCAGCTGCTATAAAAAATCAAATACACTTTGGTACCCGAGTACCCATACATAGTTTTAAGACACTATCAATTAAAATTCAAGTAAAATTACACCTTTCGTATAAGGGATGATAAGAATTTTATCGAAAGCACCGTCCGTCATTTTCGTGATCGAGAATTATTTGATTTGAGAGCCGAGAGAAGAGAGAAAGAGGGAGAAGAACGACGTTTCCGAAATGGGACGTCTGTTGTCGGGCGAGAGTTGCGTAAGTGCGTGCGGAGCCCGGCCAGCCAGCTAGCCGGAGATCCTCCCAAGGTCTTGCACCGGAGAATCAATTATTGGATCCGTATATCAATCTGATGGGCGAAGCGCGCGCGGTGGCCTCCCGCTGCGCTCACGCATTTTCTTCCCCCTTGTCGACTCCCCCTTTCTCTCTCTCTCTCTCTCTGTCTCATCCTCTCGCACACGTCGGTATGCAACCTCTGCGGAGTGCAAGCAACGCCAACGCCATATACAGCGGACCGGTTTTGCGTCGCGCGCGATCGTGACCGCGTGACGTAGCGCGTAATGTTGATTTTTCGACGGATCTCAGCTCTAACCCCCTCTTCTCTTTCTCTTTTTCTCCGCAGGGCGCCGACGAGGATGACAGCGCTTCCGTTGCCTCGGTAAGTTCATCACCCACCGCAGATCGCGATTATTGCTTGCGCCAATCCGACGAGAGAGAGAAGGAGCTATACGTATAATTCCCTCTCCGCGATCGCAGACGTGCACCTTGATGAATGCGCGCCATGTGATCGTGGCCGGGGATCTTAATTAAAATTCGCCCGCTCTCTCGGTCGGACGGGCCCCCCTCGCGATCTCGCCGATCGACGCCATCATTAATCGCCCTAATAATCGCGATCCGATGTTTCCTCAAAGCAACTGGACGGAAAATCGCGGGAGTGGTTGGTCAGGGCGGCCCAGGGTGACTACCAGGCGCTGGCGAAACTCGCGGCCGAGGAACCTCGTCTCACCAGGCTCAAGGTAAGGTCTACTCTATCATTTCGCTCTGCTCCGGTCGTAAATCATTTCGCGAGCGACTCTCGTGTTCCAAGAGAGCTGCTCGTGCAACTTGTAATAAGACGAGCGATAACTAAGATATATATAATATATGTACAAATATATATGATATCTGAAACTACCGAGCTCGCCTTTTCAGATGGAAACAGATTAGCTATAACTAGGGATGGGATCAAGTTCAATATAAAATATTTAAAAATCCGAATCCAAGTTTCACTTTTTAGGGTTATACATATATACACATATCTCACAAGTAGTCATAAAAAATTCGAACATACTTGATCCAGGATCGAACATATTTGAAAGTATTCCTTTTTTTCCAAAGTATCATTTGATATCATTAGATAGAGAATTGGAAACCATGCAAATTCCTATAAGATACTTCACCCCATCGCTAGCTATAATTTTAATGTCACAAGAGAGAAAACGCGGCGATCGTATTCGTAGCATGCAATGCATGCTAAAAATTTCCTAAAATTTGCGCGACGTTTATCAACCCCTTTATCGCTCACGTATACACGCGCAATGGATCTCATTGAATTACGGCTGCGCCACCTCGGGTGATAATGACAAAGGTAGCGGGCGGAAGGTTCGGAAATATATAATTACGGTGGCTTACCGTAAGGCCTGGGGAGATCAGGCCGTTATTATACGCACGGCAGAACTTAACACCTGCGGCGTTGTAAATTCGCCGTTTTCGCGCGCCGCCATTGACAGGTCAATAAATCTAAGAGCCCCCGTGGCAATCAGGCGGCCGTTGTATAGCCGCGCTAGCGATATGTGGAGCGAATCAGGAGTGGTGGATGGTAGCGGATGGGTTAAAGGGCCATTCACACCACTCGTATCAATTATAAATCCCCGTCTGTCAAAAAGAACCCCTTCGATATCGTTCAACTTGAGATTGCACAAAAATATTCAGTATTTCGTACATTCTGCATTAGCGGTAATTGACCGCGAATATACGAGAAATGTAATTTAATCGTAATGGAAGTAACAAGATAATATTTTTAATATTAATTAATTAATTAAATTTTTTATTTATATATCATTAATTAATTATATTAATATAGAAAATTGTGTGACATTTTTTAATAATTAATTAATTAATTTAAAAACTAATCAATTAATTTATAAAAAATTGTTATGCAATTTTAATGGGGCTTAGTTTAATAAATTTATAATCGAAGAGCGCGTTAAACGTCTCTCTTCTCTTGTCGCGCGTTTTTCCCATCTGAGGCAACCTTAACGCGCGCGAGCGGCGAAACGAGAAAGAGGAAGGGGGGACGAACGAGAGGGTGAAGTGATCCAAAGGTGGGGACGTTGCACGGTGGTTGGTGATGGTCGGCGAAAGGGGTAGGAGAGGCGGCTCGACCGCACAGGGGCTGTGCGTGCTGAATTCATTCCGCTGGACAAGGCTGCCCCACACCCACCACCGGGCCGGGCCACGTCGGCCTCATCCCTTGGGATAAATTGGCCGAACCCGCGTGTTTGCGGATAACATCGCCGCGATATACGCTCGCCTATATACGGCCGTATACCGAACCCAAAATCGTCCGCCGCGGTCCTTTTTGCGACGTGTCTCGGACTCGCGGAAATTGGCAACGAACCGCTCTGTCGGTTGTTTGTTTTTGTCTTTTTTTTTTTTTTTTTTTTCCTTCATTTGCGCCGTATCTCCTTCGCGAAACACGCGCGATAAACCAGGCGAATGAACCAATTTACGATATATTCGAAAAGCGAAAAAAAAGAACAAACAAACTCGAGCGGTCGGTAATTTTTCGTCTCGGGTGAGATTAGTATAAAGCGAATGTTCGCCAAATATTGATAAATAAATAAATAAATAATCGTAAAATGGTAAATTTTAATTAGTCGTGGATCTATCGCATATCTATCGTGTATCGAATAGATATTGCACAAGACCGACTGTTCCTACGCGCGCCTTCGTATACACGTAGACATAATCTATCATCGATGAATATGCAACAGAGTTTGGGCCGGAGAGAGGGTGTGACTCGATAGGGTGCTGGAGAGGAGAACCGGGTGAAATAAGCGACATGGGGTGCCGGGGGGGGGGGGGAGAAGAGCAAGGGGGCAGATAGTCGAGAGGGAACGGGATCGTCAGTAGGCATGCCAATTACTCTCCCGGTAATTAAATCAACACCGAAGCTAATGAACGTTACCCCGGCGTATCTCTATCTCCCCCCCCCCTGTGCGCGGTGAAGCTCTCTCGCGTCGGAATAAATAAATCGGATGATTATTCGATATTCGACTAATTAGACATCTCGCTCGCGAAAATCTTACTGCGCGCAAATCAATCAAATATTTGTAGAGGAGAAAGTTTCAACGCGAGCTCGCAGAATTTATAGACAATTCGACTCTGTTGATTATAGAAAAAAATAGATAATTATCTATTTTACATTATTAGTCACGTGGAGTTTAATTTATCCCAATCCATTATTTTGATAAAAAACAAAGGTTTTTTTTAAGTATAATATCACCTTTTATTTATCTATAGTTTTATTTAGCTATAGTTTTGAAACAACTACGAAATAGAAAAATATTTGAAGAATAACAAAAAATCTAGTGTGAACTTAACGTCATGTTTTTAACATTTATATAAAGAATAATTTATAGTATAATAATTAACAAACGTTTATTGAACACAATTACAGTATTCACTGTATAATATTGAATGAGTAGTATTTTTATTGCACAAGTTACATGTTTCTCAATTTTTTATCATCTTTTTTTAGACATATGTGACATCTCATTTGCTTCTCGATTCGATGATCTTGGTTGCACATATCTAGGAATAACGTTTTCCAAGTTTCTTTTTAGCGATTTAGGAATACATAAAATTGTTTCTCTAAAGTTTGTGTTTTTCTGCCAATTTTAGAGCAATCTTCTTAAAGAATTTTCTTTGTAATATTTTATCTTTCTATTGTTTCATATAATTATAAAGTACAAAGGCATTTATGGCTGCAATATTTAATAAGACAAAAAATAACCAGAGGCAAAGTCAATATATTTGAGAAGAAAATACTTGAATTTAATAAACTTACCTACAATGAAAATAATTACTTAATTAATCACGTGGGGTGAAAATATACTTTTTATTTTTTTCGAGAAAACTAAACATAATTGAAAACAAAACATCAAACTATCACTCACAACACAATAGAAGATAACTGAATGCATTTACGAATGAATGATTGCATATTAAAAATACATAAAATTAAAAATTGGGACCATCTGCACCCTGCGAGACTAACTAAGAGATTTTTATTCGCGTTAGATTTCTTTTCTCATTGTCTGCGACAATCGCGACGCGTATTCTCTCTTTTCTTTGTCTTTTATCGTTTACAAGCCCGTATTATCGGGCCCGATTTGTGACTCTCAAACATGGCGGGCGGCCATTGTATTCTGTAGGTCACAGGTGTACGTCATCGTCATCGTCATCGTCGTATTATACTTTATTAACAACTGGATGCGTCTGGCATCGCGATAGAGATTCTTTTCTGTAAAAGTCGCGCGTGCATTCCTCGAAAGAATGCAAGACCGTTGCATTGTCGGTTTGACGTGACGACAGAGCCCCATTATGTTTAATTCCACGAACCCGCTTCTACGCTATACTTTGACAGCTGCAACTGTCGCCAATCGTGCGTGAATTTTATTTTATCTCATAGCCCGCATCTTTCTCAATTTCCTATTCCTCGGAGAATGTCTCCTCGATCGAATACTTATTGATTCTTCTGTCAATAATAATTAATAATTTGTACTTTTTTATCATTGTATGAGTATCCGGATACCAATTGCATGTATTTTTGATATATTACCCACCAATGACAATTTTTTAAGCAGCTGATGAGCATCGAATATTTTTTCTCGTTACATTTTAAAAGGTTTTCGAATAAAAAGTTTCAACATTTAAAGTTGCTTCGGGTACTCGTTCATTGACAGAAGGATGAAAATTGATTTCACGACGTTAAGCGATTCGCTCAGGTTTATGTGTGCAAGATTGAAAAAAGTTCCGGGTTTAAACGAGCGATGGTAGATATTTACAAAACGTAACGTAAATTATTAATAGCATTATTCGCGGTGGACAACGCTGTAATAATTGAGTTCTGGCGTCGCTCGCGAATAAAAGCTGTTAGGCGAGGCTCTCGCCCGGGCAATATTATATAGCGACCGGTATTTGCGGGTTTGGCCTCCTGGTGTATTTATCTCGTGGTATCTCCCGGTTTAATAACGCCAGGCAATCAGGAGGTATATCCCATTCGTGCATTCGTACGGGTCTCCCTCTCTCTTTCTCTGCCGATAAATAATAACCATTTGTATCGGATTCTAATTACTCGCTCTAAGCAAACAAATAAACGGCCGGAGATGAGAGAGCGTGCCGGGTGAGGTGGAAGACGAGGAGAGAGAGCTTAATGTTATGGTGTGGCCGCGGGCTGATTTAAGGAGTGCGGGACCGCCCACCTCGAAGATGTATCTCGGAGCCGGAGAGTATCGGTCCACCTGTTATGAGCGTTTCAACGCCACCGCGTGCGCCCCCCTTATAGTTAGCCCTTTACGCGGTCGTTGTTTTCTTTTCGCCACCGTTTTCAGTCGGTCTCGCTTCAGCCGGTCTTGATGAAAAAAATTTCCACGTGACAGATCGAGACTGGCGATGATTCGAGGCGCGAACTCTTAGAACATATATACCTGGAAGGAGAATGAAGGATCGAGCTTGTGTCCAAGTTGGGTGCGAGAGAGAACCACGTTTTAAGGAGAGAGAAGGGTAGATTGTTACCTTTGTCCGCAATGCGCAAGCGCGAATTAGCGAATAGCATTGCTTGTAGGAGAGGTTAGAGTTAGGAGATATCGGTATAAGACTGAATTAATACAGAGTATTATTAAAATTTATATAAATTTGCGTTTATTCCACGAAGGGAAAAGTGCGAGTGATATTTAACAAAAAGATTTTATTAGACAGAAATATTCAAAATTAATACACATTAAAAATTACATTTCCATTTTCAAACAGCGCGGTGAGCGTGACGTCATCCGCGTTTGCGCATTGAGAGCAAAGGTTACAAGCTACCTTTCTCTCTCTCACCTAACTTGGACACAGATCTTTTCCACGGGAAACAAAGCAATTCCCCTTCCAGGTATATATGTTCTAAGCGCGAACTGGACTGGAAATAATAATTTTTCGCGGGCAGAATTAGCGCTTTCACATTTGCGGCCGATAAATTACGGAATATCGCCCCGGAGGACTGGCTCTTTAAGTAGTCCTCTCGTCCAGGGTCCAAGGAACGTGGGAAGGAATTCGCTTTCAGAGAGAGAGAGAGAGAGAGAGAGAGAGAGAGAGAGAGACGACTCTCCGCCGGGAGAGGCGATCCTTTCTCGCGATGACGGCCATGATCGATAAGAGGCAGCGCGCGAGAGGAGAAACGCGTTTTCGCTTAAAAGGTCCTCAAAAAAGGCCGACGGTAGTTCGTTACCGATGGGCTATTAGCGGGCGTAACGCACGTCGTAGGAGCGTCGAAGGACTAAGTAAACCCAGGCTAACAAGGAGGCGTATCCAACGGACACGAATGATCTACCGATCCAAAGTTGGCATTATTTCGCTCTCTCTCTCGCTCTTTTTCCTTCCATGTATACCACCCTACCTCATACCTATATAGGCGAATATATCTACCTGTGCGCGCCTCCTACCTACGCCCCCGAATATTAACACTCTGATTTATGCGCGTAATTATCTCTAGTTATTTTCTTAGTACGGGGCTCTCGGCGTAGCTTGTCTTCGTAGCTGCCGGTGCTGCTGATGCACAACAAATTAACCGTTCCTTCTTCCGCGATCTCTCTCTTTCTCCTCTTTTCCTCGACGCTGTTGGTTCTACCAACGCATATTTATAGGGGCCTCGTTTAATTTTGTAATTGCATTCTTATTATTATTCGACGTATTTCTCCGCGAAAGGATGAGACGGTCGGTCGAAGACGAAGATAGGACGAGATGGTTGACTCGCGGAGATCATTTATTCTCGCGATTGCGACTCACCAAACGACCTGTCTCGCTTATCTTTAGGCCAGTAAAGTGTGTGTGCTTTGAAGCGTATACACGGTTGAAATATATTCTCCGTTCAATGTTTCTCCTTGTTTAATGGTAACTATTAAATTTATCTCGCGTGCGTCAAAGATGCCTTTACGATGATTAAGGATCATTAGACGATACCGAAGCGTTGTGGGATCTCCCATCTCGGATACTTATCAGATCATCGCAAAATTTAAACATTCCCTCTTACATTTAACGACAAATCAAATGAAATCGTTTACAATTCCGATAATTGAATCTCATAGTTTGAATCGCATAGAAACGTCATTGCGATGTGCAACACTGCGGTCTTCTCTCGAGTCACACGCAGGTAATAAAATCGAAGCCGCCCGAGGTACCTATTACGTATATTTTAGCTGTAGAGTAGATTTTATGGAGGGCTGTCGAAGGTGTCGAGAATCAGGGCGCCAGGGCGTCGTCATCTCGACGTGGGATCATCTTGCGTGGCGTTAGTACCCTTTTTATGAGTCTCCGTTCTCCTCCCCGAGAGAACCAGGGTCTAGAGTTTCATTTTTCGCCCCATTGTACAGATCGGCCGATCGGTCGCTTTTTCGTGGTCGCCTGCCGTTTGTTCTCTCGGAGAAAACAAAACGGAAAAAAATCACAAAGCATACGAGCCGCTTGATGACATCATCGATGACTTAACGAAGCTCTTTCGTTTCGAAAATTTCCAAAAATTCGTCGAAATATATTTTTGACGCGTCTCATCTCTCTCTCTCCTCGATTAAAAAATCCCATTTTATTTTATTTACTAATTTTTACATTCACGAAAATAATAATTCGCTGAGATATGTCGCGCCATAATTGGTCACGGATTATTACAAGATTCTCTCATCATCACTAGTCGTTGTCGCAAACTCGTTTCGGGCCAATGAAATTAACCGATAAATGCTCAATGACTTTAATATCGTTCGATTTCGACAAAGAACACACGACGATCGCATGATCGCGCGAGATCATCCCGCGTATTCTAACAAACTAGAAGGATCGAGGGTGGGGGGGGAGAGGGGAGAGGAGGATAATCGAGGCGCAGAGGGGTCTGTATATAAGCCGACACGCGATAAGCGAGTCTAATTTAAATATTTCTCGAATAATCCTGGCGCCTTTTCCCTCCCTCCCCCTGCCCCCCTCGTTCGTCTCGCGCGAATAATGTCTGGTATACATCGTGACAGGAATGTCCCGTACCGCGTGATTAATGTCGTAGTACAGGTGTACCCGATACATTGTAACGCGCGTATGTACCCGTGTCCCGGGGAGCAGCCCCGGCAGCGCACGCACAAGGGGGGCAAAGGGGGGCCCCCTCTCTCTTTCTCGCGCGCGCGCGAGATCCGCGCATAATTTTACCCGCGCCTTGAGCGAGGTTCCGAGAAATTATGCGCGTAATAACGAGGAACGACGAATAACGTCGGCCCCGACGTTATATCTACCCGCGAAATCGTTCGTGACGTGCGCTCGTCGATCGTGCACTCCCAACGCACGTCCAGGGGAGGAAGAAGACGAGGGGGAGGGGGGAGGAGAGAAGGACAGAGGGACATGCAGGGCGTTCACACCGTTCAGGGGAGAGGGGAGATATACTCTTCTTTTGCCCTTTATGTATATCCGTCACTCTCCTCGGCGCGTCAAGTCTCCCCCCCTTTTTTTCTCCCCCCTCTTTCTCCCCCTGTTGTCCTGCTTGTTTGCGCTGCGCGCCGCTAATTAGCTTCAAGACCGATGACTATCTGTCCGGCCGCATGTATCCTTAAAGTGACGGAGCCCCAAACATCCGGTACGCCTTTTCCGTTCGGAATTCGAGTCCTTTCCACGGATTCGTGACAGACAGCGATGACGACGACGATGCGACGACGACACGCTCGCCTGCGCTTCTTCGCGACACTTTGTTGTTGAGAGAAGAAAAAAGTACGCGTCGTTGACGCCATTTATCTTTCGACAAGTTGGTGCCCCGATCCTTGATTATGAAGGATGAATAATTTTTTTTTTCTCGTATATTGTCTCTCTCATTAGGAATCATTTTTATATCTCGAGATTGTAGATATTGAAGAAGAGGGAAAAAAGAGAGATGCTTATCCGACATTGTCGTTTTATTATATACATATGTCCGTACGGGTATCATTTTATGGAAGAGAAGGGTCCGCGCGCGCGCGCGCGAACAGGTGTAATCTAATAAACGTAAACTCTTTAGTTGCATTATTACAGTTACAGAGAATGTCTGTCTGATACACACTGATACACCGGGGCCGGTGTAATGACATAGGTTTAATGCAGCGTGTATGATTAATGGCGTGCTATATATATGAGTAGCATATATACATTTCAAAGGATATATATACGTATAATTAAGCAGCATTTATATACGTGTAAAGCGTCGTTATCGCTTACATACATCGCAGGTGCATCGCGAGAAACGCGCTCCTCCGACTTTGATTCTATTACGAGGCCCATACATCATCGACGGTACCCTAGTAGTGATTAAAAAAGAAAAAATGCAAGATCATCAGCCGTATTCGGGATTCTCCGCTGGTGTCTCCTTGAATCCAAAACCTTGCCTAAAATTAATCTGCGTAAAATGACGCCGATATGACGTCACTTTTGAATCGACCGTGTCTCAAGATGGAAGAAACTCTGTGTACAGTATACATATGCATATACCTGCACAAACACAGACGCACCAGCGTGGTGCAATTAGTAAGCGGAGCTCATTATGGAGATTCTTCGCGTAACTAAATACTTAATACAGGTCTCTCTCTCTCCGTCTCTCTTTCCCTTGCCGCTTTGAATTCGTAAAGAGTCGTGATGTTGCTGGAGGCAGACAACCCGCATATAATGACAGTCGCTAAAAGAGAGAGGATGAGCCCCCGTGCGTTTCTATAAAGGCGCAATAGCAGACACACACGCGTGTACGCGTGCTTCCCTGTATGAGAACCTACTCTAAACGCATCGGATGGATCGCGTGTCGATCTACGCCAAGATATTTGTTACTTTACAGTTGTATCACGTTTTGCGCGTGGAAACAAAAGCATTGTTTGTAGTTCGTACATGCTACGCCCCGTCTGAGCTGGCCGTCATTTACGGCAATCGAGGATGCAGGTCCTGTCGAAATTTCCCGTCGATCTCTTCCTCGACCTATCTATTTTTCAAACTTGTTAGTTGTCGGGCGATGATGGAGCGTGTTGGAAACCTGGAGGACTTTTTTTTTTGCCGTTGCGAATTTTTGCATTTTAAGAATTTATTTGGACAAGTAATTTTAATTATATGACAAGTAATTTAATTATATGACATATAGAATACTCAAAATTATATTTTAATATTTAACAAACAAATCACTTTTCCTCCCCCCCAAATGTCAAAATTTTGACAATTGTTCAAAAACACCCGGAGCTGTCAAAAAATAATTCTAATTTAATTAAAATAAGATAAATTATTGTCCATATAATTATTCCAATTAATAATATGACATATGTAAATCATGAGTGCAGTGACTGCTTGCTGATGCAATATGTTTCCACCACTAAAAAGAATATTTAAAAAGGGATATATATTTAATCTTCATTTTAAAAAATTATAAAGAAATTTTCAATTTTTTATAAAAAAAAGTAAAACTTGAGCGACCAACTTAAAAAACGCAAAAAGCACAACTAGTAAAATATGTTTGAGTCTAATACTCTGAACACATCTGTAGCTTCTTGCAAGTCTGTGGCTTCGCTCGATTCGCCTGTACACCGCGAATTTTCATAAGAATCAAAGTTCCTTAGAATACAAGTCGCAAAATTTTATAACTTGTTTACATCTTCCTACGCGTTTGTTTGTTCTCTTTTTCCTTCTTTCATCTTTTTTTCTTTTTTTGTCACATTTTGTCGACGTGTGCGGAGGAGTTGCGGCGGCACGATCTGATGAATTTCTGAGACGTCGTTCATATTTCAATGTCGGGGTCAGCGGTTTTGTCATTTGTAGCGAGAACACCGTATATACACCTAAGCTAAATCAAGTTTAGACTCTAATTATACAAAGACGCCATTTTGGAGTGTCGTATACCGGGGGTTCCACACATCGTACACTTTCTCTCGAAGAACAACATCATTTCTCAATGATGAAACATGAATCTTGAATCAAACGCATAATATGAAGATATAAATATAAGAAATATGATTGGCTCGAGAAATGGAAAAGCGAATAACGAGATGGTATTCTTGATTTAATTCTGATAAAATAATTTGCTGGAATAGAAATTTAATTTGATATTTTGCTAGTACAATACTTGGAAATTACGAAAGATGAAAAAATTGACTCGAAGACAGTAAGACAAATTTGTTCAAAATATATATTTTAATCATGTATAGAAAATATTTAATAATATTATAATTTTAATATAATTGTAATATATAAATAAATTATATACGTAAATTATAATTATCATTATAATAAAAATTATAAATTATAATTATATTATAATTATAAATATAATATATAATTATAATTATAAATATAATATATAATTATAATTATAATATATATATATATGTATATAAAATATAAAAAGAGGGAAAGCATATGAGCTGCGCGTATCGTGTCACGCTGCACAGATAAGGATCCAGGTTTCGTTTTAATGCGACTACGAATGCTCGTTAACGACCGCCGCTCGTGGGTCTGTCGCCTCGGCTATTATATTCACATGTACGCACACACACATATACACAAACACGCATACACGCGTGTTTGGTCATTCGCACCAAGTCGACAGCTTCGCAAACTGACTCCTCCTACACAGACCGGACACTTCCTTCGGCATCGCTGTTATGAAAGTGAACCCTCGAATTTAAACGGCACCCTCTTAATCTTCTCTCGTTTGTTTCTACTCTTCTACCTGCGCGTTATCTTTCAATCTGGCGTTAACGACGCCATTGGCGCTCCGATTGTTCGATCTACTTGATATTCGACGTATAAACAGGTCTATCTCTTGCTGCAATGTCCCTCCATTCAGGTCTTCCAGATATTTATATTCCACTAGATAATTATTTTATATCAGGGTTTGAAAAAACCCGGCTTTTTTTTTAAAAGCCCAGCCCAGTGGGTTTTTTTTTTAAACCGGGTTTTTTGGGGTTTATTGGGTTTTTTTGGGTTTTATTGAGTTTTTTGGGATTTTGTTGGGTTTTTAAATTTTTTTAAATTTAATTTTTTATAATTCGCTAATGATTAAGAAAATTGGCTATTTAATTGGCACAATTCCTTATTATGAATTAATTTTTATTTAATTTTTTTTATTTATTAATGTAATAGACCTTCTATTATATTAATAAATAAGAAAAATTAAATAAAAATTAATTAATATTAAATACTTCATTTATAATATTATTAAATTTTTAGCATTTTTGGATGGGTTTTATAAATGGGTTTTTAAGTAAGTTTTTTAAAGTGGGTTTAACCCAATAAAACCCACCGGGTTTTATTGGGTTGGGCCCACTTAGTCAAACCCTGTTTTATATCACAATATCTCTCTATAGTAATATAATTGAAGACAAAATATAATATTCTATTGTGACGTAACATACATTTCGCTCTAATAAGAATGATAAAAAGATAAGAAATATTAATTGATCACTGTACATTAATTAACATATACGTTACCCTGAAGAGGCCAGAGACAAATAGTCTGTTCACGTTTTTATCTCTCTTTCTCCCTCTCTCGAAGATACAGAAAAACGCGACCTAAGCGAGGGCTTGGCAAAGATTAGCCGATCGCTATCGGCTCGGTTGTCTTACCTTAACGAGCTGACTATAGTCTCGGTCTTGTCCCGACCCGATTCTCCCGTTTTGCTCCGACCCGACTCGCCCTCTTCCGCTTCTTCGGGCTTCCGAAGGAGAGAGGCCAGATCGCGCAGGTACATACATACGTATACACGGTATTTCGCGTTGTTGGAACCGCTAGAGATATGAATAATGAATCCGCTCTTCTTTTTGCGTTGGCGGATTTGCGTCTCGAGGGTCGAAAACGACGGGCGACGCCGTCGTAAATCTTGCGGTGAAGCTTGTTCGCGTGTTAATTTGTAAGTGACGTCAAATATAGTAATCACCGTAGAAGTCTCACGACTTGGAGGGAGAAAATTATTATATTTAGTGTGCGAACGTGTCATTTTTAATTTATTATGCATTGTATTAAAATGATTAAATATTTTATATACAAAATATTTTATATATTAATAAAATATAAAATATTTAATTAATATATAAAATATTTAATTATTAAATATTATGTATATATAATAATTATTAAAAATAAATTGAATAGTACTAATCGAGAGAATTAATTGGAAATTATCTTTAAAAATGATTAATGCTTCTGATGCGTGGAATGTGATTTAAAATATGATTTCTGGCTCACATCTCTGTAAATTCTATAATAAAACGAAAAGGCGCGTTCTGATATATAAATACAAAAATTCAGGTAGGAAATGGGCTAATAAAGGCCAGGCGCGGAATTTAGGAGCAACAAACTAGTTTTAAAATCAAATTAAATAAAGAAGAATTTTGAAACAAGTTTGTTAGCCTTCATTTCCTACCTGAGAATTTTGTAGACTTGCAAACTGTTGATTTTTTTTCTTCAATTTCTCTTTTCCGAGAGATTGCGTTCTACCTTGACGCGATTTGTAGTTGAAAGCACGATTATTTTTCCAAAACACATAAGTTTAAATACATATTTATATACGGCAGACACGTTCGCTTCCGGTAAATCACGTTATATAAAAATATACGGAATATTTAATGAGAGAGAGAGAGAGAATTTTCAAAACGCGGAGAAAAAATTCCACAGCACGCGCAACAGTTCCTGCGGGAAATTTAGCGCTAATATTTTTTCGCTTTACGGGCACATTAGAGTTAAAAACACTCGAGATATATGGCTCTGTACTGACTTTTGGGAAATTTATTGGTCCTTTCCTGTTCTCGGATTGCGCGGCGAAACGCAGACCTGGCGCCACTTCAGGGGGGGAACAACCCGCACACGGTCGTCGTTAAACGTTCGTTAAGACGAGAGATCGTATCGTCCCTTTCTGGACCTTTCTGGACCCCCGCCCCGTCTCTCCCTCGGGTTTCGATTCCACAAAATTTTCTCGTCGATTTACGCAAAACGTCGACCTTCTCGAAAAATTATAGCTCCCTTATTCGCCGAAAAAATCCTTCTCCTATCCCTTTTCCCTTCCGAGAAAATTCTCAATCTATTTTTTTTTTTTTAATTTTTTATTGTGTATATAATATCGTAATAATAGTACGTATATACAGATATTTGTCCGATAACGTTTAAGAAAAGAGCCCTCGAAATGTGTATCTCGGGGGATAGATAAATAGTGATTAATTAATATAGTTATACGAATTCCACGCTGCTGCTTGTGGTCACGAGGGAGAGAAAAGGGAGAGGAGGTGGTGAGGCCATTGTGTGCGCGATGCGCGAGGTAGTTACTTCCCGTAACGAATTGTTCATTTAATTTTGCTGAACATTTTCGGGGCGCCCGCGGTGGGGCTCGCGCTTGTAACCCCCGGACACAGGCGCCGTTCCAATAAATCGAGAATGAAGCGGGTTGAGAGGGAGGCGAGAGGGAGAGGAGGAAAAAAAATGCATTCGACTTTTCTCTCTCTCTCTCTCTCTCTCTCTCTCTCTCTCTCTCTCTCTCTCTCTCGTGAGGGGGGAAAAAACGTTATTCGGCGTATGAAAAGCGTATATAGGGAGGAAAAGGAGGCGAGCAAGAGATTTTTCGGTCAAGTGGGTTTACAGTTTTATGTGCTTTTCCTAGATGTTTATCTGGCTTTCAAACTTTTTACGACGGTGCATAAAGAGAGAGAAAGAGAGAAGCGCGATATAAATCAGAGGGAAAGGATGATATAGGAGAGGAAACGACGAAGGAGAGACGGACGCAAACGTTTATTACGTTCGGTTCTATGGAAGATAATGCGCAGCAGTGTTTTTGTAGCTTTTCATATGCATTTATAGCGCACTGGGGGGGGGGGATAAGGATATACTTTTAATTGTATCCGGAAATGCTTCCGGGGCGTGTGCTAAAATATTTGTAATGGAACTTTCGCGTTGAAAATTAATCGAAGGCCTTTCGTTCTTCAGCGAGGGGGGCAACGGCCCCCCTTCCCCCTCCCCCCGGCTTTTAAATCTGAATCGATCAGTCTGCGCGCGAATATTTTTCATCGGAAATATTTTAACGAGAGCGATGTCGGGCCTGGAATTATATCTGTTTACCGGGATATGGCCTCTCTGTCTCTCTATTGGATTTTCGCGGTGGAGATCGAGTTACGAAAAATATCAATTAAACATAAAAGCGCCGGGTCGTGTCATCCGATAATGGTGGAGATCGGTCGCCCCGAGGGCGCGGAGTAATTGGGACGAAGGAGAGGAGGGGGCGGGAGGATGCGAAGGGAGAGATAGAGAAAGGGATTTTCGGAGAAAACAATACTGGTAAATAATACATAAAGCAAATTGTAGGCGCGACTTATCTACAATATACCGTAAAATCCGGATAATTGGCGCGCGTGTACGAGCCCCCTATCCAATTTTGAATCGATCTCGCGATATTTAACCCCCCTCCCTTTCCCCTGGCTCCCCGCAATTTATCAGAGTTATATACGTACGTATATTGATGATACGTTCAAACATACCGAGAAGGAGCAGAATGCATATTTCGCGAATGTAAAAATAATCGGCCAGTTGAAAGTCGAGTTCCTGCAATTTTCTCGGGACAGTTTGATGGAAAACGCAATATGCATATATATATATATATATATATATATATATATATATATATATATATATATATATATCGAGCGAGGTGTAAATCCGCGAATAGCGACACGAGCCATGATCTCTCGTTGATAAGCAGCGAGGAGATGTTCTCTCTCGCGAGCACAAAATATATATAACTTTCCTTCCGTAAACTCCTCAATCACTTTGACGCTTGCGAACCCTCTCGTTCATTTGTTCGGCTCGTTGATTCGTTCGCCCTCGGGGAGGTTTCACGGATTCAAAGACGCGCGCGGTCTCTTGGGGTGGAGGAGAGGGAACAAGACGGTCGGAGGAGGAGCGCAGCTGGAACCGAACGCTTCTCCGGGGCCCGTGATTCCAGCAGGTTCATTAGCGCTCCTGTCCTTTGATTAATGGCCGCCCGAGGATATCATTCGCCACCGGTCTTCTTACAGATCATTTCGCCGTCACCTATCTAGATGGTCGTTAAGATGATCCTCCTACGAAAGGAGTACTATCTATCTACCGAAGAACCCGGAGAGAGAGAGAGAGAGAGAGAGAGAGAGAGAGAGAGAGAGAGAGAGAGAGAGAGAGACACAAGCCACGTATGAAATCGCGACGTTTCTCATTACGGGTTCGCGCGCGCTTAGCAATCAGCTGACGCGCGCGTTGACGTCATCGCCGCTTGTCATCGCGTTACTTCTCCGACTCGCGATTTTAATATCGGTCCGCCTCGAGCGGTCGCTATTAATTTCGCGGCAGTGTCCCGCGTAATTGGCGTAATTCAACACTCCGTATATCGTATATCGATATTATTTTGACGCCGCCATTTTTACTCTCGCCAATTAAAAATCCGCTGGAATTTATGAAGGAAAAAAGCGAGGAGTGTCTCACTATCGCAAGTACATTTTTTTCTGGAATTTCGCATTACTTCGCATTGATTTACAAGCATAAAACAATAATGACCCAGACAAGACGTCTTAAAAAGTAAAAATGATGTTGTTATGACGTTTTTTAAATATATATTTTACTAAATATTATTTAAATTTATAAAATCATTAATTAATTTATGAAATCATTAATAGTTGATATTTAATTTGTTCAGATCTAATCTAATTTTATTTGTATTTTGTGTGTTCCAGAGTTAAAAAATTTTTTATTGAAAATGGTTTAAGTTGATTTTTAAAATTTCTGAATTTTTTAATCGTTTAAAACAAGTCATTTTTTTAAAACTTATAATTAGGAATACATAATTTTTTGTTATATCTGTATTATAATATAATATTTTAATTTAGGTGTTCTAACTAAATATTTGCATTATTAATTTTTTAAAAAATATTAATTTTAAATTTTTTGCTTAATACATTGGTACTATATGATATACAATATTTCACAAATTAATTTTTCTTAACATTTCTTTTTATAATCATTCTAATAACATTTTTCTTACTAAATTAAATAGTACTAATATTTAAATATTGTATTTTACTTTTAAAAAAGAATTAACATAATTACACACATTCTCATACTTAGAATTCTCAATAATTCGCAATACATTCGCAATACAAATTCTTGATGAGTGAGACACCTTTCGGAAAAACAAAATTGCGCGTGCAAAAGACTAATAAACAGACAAATTTGAATACCTATGACAACGTAAATTACTTAACTTAAAATTAAATAAAGGATGTAAATAAAAAGAATATACATTTATATTAAATAATGGTATAAGTAAAAAGAAATATAATACGATCATTGAACTTTTCCCGTTGAATACTAAACGTTTATTTCTTTCTATCTTGTCGTGGAGATGTAATCGCAAAGTTTTCTTTGCCGGCAAGTGACAACTTTGTAGCGGGAAATGTTCCTTTCGAGCCGACACCGGCTGCGACGCACATTTCTTTAGAAAGTTATCGATTATTCTTCGCGGTTCGCGGAATTATTCATGAGATCTCCGAGAGGTTTCCGTCTGCACCTTCCGGTAGAAAGAGCAGGTTTGATATGAAACGCGGTAGAATATAATCGCATCGCGACACGTCACGCGGAAATAGTCCTTTTTTTTTCTTCTTGTCTTCGCGAATCTTTCCGCCGCCTATTCGGACGACGAACGAGGTTAATTCATTCATCCGGCGAGACAATGGCGGATCGGTTACACCGTCGTGACTCGGCCTGTTTATTAATGATATCCCCCGTCGGGAGGATGTTATTTCACTAATGGCTCTCTTGGATTCCAGTTTCTCTCAGGATCGGCTCTCTCTCTCTCTCTTTCTCCGGATTCTCCGTTCGTTTTACGTTTTAAATACAATCGAGGACGTAGCCGGAAGACGTCGCGATGTCGTACGATCTTAAAGCGCCGATTGGATTCTCCGATATTAATTTTACAAGTCGCTGCACTAGAGATAGAGAAAGAGGCGACAATAGAGGCGACGCCGAGTCGGTCCATTGATTGCGATTCTCGAAAGGGAGAAAGAGACTCTGACCGCGAGATTCTCGGACAAAGCCGCGACGACGGAACAGAGGGATGCGAGAAGGATGGAGAAGGATGGAGAGAAAAAAGAATGGCGCCCACGCGTTATGCTAACACTCGCGTCGCCGACACAGGCTGGGTGGTCTCGTGCCGCTCTCCACCTACTCACCCTTCTTCAGCCCCCCTCGCGACCCCCTCACGACCCCCCTCTCGTTGTCTGGCCGAGCATACAAATACGGCTAATTTCATCGATCGGGGAGATCCGAATGATTCTAACGACCAATAATCGACCGACGTCTCAAAGGGGCCGTCCGAATATCGCGTGATTTTTTTCTTTTTTTTTTTAAACACTCTTTAAACTTTGTAATCCGCCTACCCCCTTCCCTCCTTCCTGGGGAGGAGTTTTTTCGGCCGTCCCGGAGACTCGGATGTAAGCGCATTATGCGGACATTTGTTTGCTAATCTTTGCGACTGCTGCTTTAATCCCATTCGCTTTTGTTGCCGACGCAAAAAAAAAAAAAAAAAGAAAGGTAGAATCTCAGTGAAGACGAAAGATTATCGTCCTCGGATATTATTATCAAACCGAGATATATAGATACAGTAATTTATAGAATAACGTTTGCCGATATAACATTCTCTCATAAAACGTACAATTATCAACTCAACCCAGAGGCTATAATTTTATCCGCGAGGATCGAGTAATTTCTCGACTGCGATCTAACAGTATCGGGGAGCCATCCCGTCTGTTCGAGGCCGGAAGGTGCCTTCGGCTTAAAACGTTGAAGGGATCGCGATGAAGAGAGGAAACGAGAGAGGCGGAGGTGCGAATGAGCCTTGCTTGTATCGACGCCTCCACTCGCGGCGCTCCCGTTGTGTCAACACCTCGAACGAACATTTTCACCACCGTTTTCTGACCATCGGAGTCGCGCGTTTCCCCTCCGGCTCCTGAATTCATTTGGATGATAAATATCTTGGGCGCACCTCGCATAATTCCCCTTGCGGGGTGGCGCCTATTCACACTCTCGATGAGCCCCGACGAATGATTGAGGCAAGGATAGAAGAGACTAGAAAGAGAGAAAGAGAGGGATTCGTCATTCTAAATTTGACTTTACAATCTTGGAATTTTTTTCAATCGAAATTTCTCTCAGTTCAATTATCTTGCTGCTAAAATTAACCTATCTGTCAATGAACGGGTATCCAAAGCAATTTTAAATTAAAAATGTGTCGGAACTTTTCTCCACTTTAAACAAAATACAAAGATCTTTGTATTCCGAAAATATAATGCGAAAGAATGTTTAATTTAATAGCAGCTGCTTTAAAAAAATTGTTACAATGCAATGTGTCAAAAACAAATAGTACCTGGCTACCCATACATTGATGGAAGGGTGAAATATTGTGCATTGACACAAACGTTTGAATTAGCGCAAGAGAAGCATCCTTTTTTTTCATTATAGTTGTTAATATCTTTAACTGTAATAGAGAATTCCTCGTTAAAGTATAGCTTAAAAATAGTCACCATAGCTAAAATTTAGACATGATAACTAAATTTCAGGTGTAATATAGGGATGCCTAAAATTCAGCTATACTAGCTAACATTTTTGTTCCGTGTGAGATTATATATTTTTTATTATAAAATTTCTATACAACTACAATACACAGAAGTAATCGACGACGCAGGATACGTTCATAGTATCGCGAGATTCGATCGCGCTTGTCCGTTCGTACAACTTTCAAGCTATCATGCTTTCGGTTCCCCAAAGAATCTTCCGAGTCTCGAATGTCTCGCGGAGGCACTAAGTGGAAATTGTTGTCAAAAACGGCGGGTCCGGGGACCCGGTTGGACGGTTCCGCCGGCTGGTGGGTCATATATTTTGAAACCTGCTGTGCAGCGAGGAACCCGCACGTGGGCGCGAGAAGGGAATGGAAAGACACGCTCTCGCACCACCAATTTACCTGTAGCCGCCGTTCGTTGTTGTTTAGTCGTGAGGAAGAACACGCAACGTAATTTACATGCGCGCCCCAAACGTTGATCCACAGTCCTCGGACTCGCGTTGGAACATAATGATAAAAATAGGGCAGTATAGTTAATTTTTTCCAAGTCACACTCTCTCTATTCATTCAGGAAGCTGTCGCAAAACTGTCATTGACAGTTTCCTCGACGAACACCAGGCGCTCGCGCGTCTCTAAACACCAAGTCGGATGAGAGCGATCACTTTCAAGCGCGACGGCAATAAAGCCATATTGTTTTTGCGACGCGCGTTTTCACGTCGCTTTAACGCCCGGCAATATAACTTTAACAACTCTGCTCCGAGCCGAGCGGAAAGAGGAAGCTGAGAGGGACGCGGATAAGCGAACGAGATCCAGAGAGAGTGACTTTGTGCGGCGCCAGAACCTTCGGCCCGTTGGTCGAGGCACCAACGAAAGGAACCAACATCGTCGGACGTTATGCATCGTCGGACGGGTCCGTGGGTCCGGATGCTGAGCGGGACGACCGGGTATACCTCCTCTCGTATACATCGTGAGGCGACCCAACCCACCCGTTAGACCCTCGTAAAATTTTTTCTCCATCTTTTTGGCCTCTCTTTCTCTCTCTCTCTTTGCGTCCGCAAACGGTCCGTTCTACAGCTTCGACGTCCGAGGATTTAATTTGGGCGACCACGGCGTTCTGGTTTCATTCCTTCTCCTCTCCTCGATCCTTATCCGATGGTTTATCATATCCACCATGAAGCTCGCCATGAAGGATGTACCATCGTTCGCGCGGGCGCGAGAGACGGGTCCTCGTTTTATCGAGAGATATCGCTTACTCGTTCCGTAATCGTCTCTCCTCGCTCGAGAGGATTAATGCGATATAATTAATAAATATCGACCGTGACACCTGATTATTCGGCGAGCGTTAAGTTAACGACCCTCGCGAACGAGAGGAGATATAATGGAGGGCAGGTGTGATCCCGGGGATCCAGCCGGAGATTACCGGGTCTCTCTTAAAGTATATTTTACGATTACGTTTTTTTTTTTCTTTTTTGTATATTATCGACTCGGGATGGCGGTAAAGCACGGATCCGTCGCAAGTCGCAGGAATGTAGCCTTATCTCAACTGTATGTACGGTGTTAATTAAAAAAAAAAAGAGGGAACCACCTTCTCTCGTACTTATCGTGTCATTTAAGGCGTTTATCTCGTCAACGACTGTCCCCTGGATGTAAACATTATTGACGCGATAATGAGTCCCCGGGGGCCTCCGAGAGAATCGAGCTTTTTGACACTTTTCTACAAATAGGGAAGAGATTCGGCGGCCCTTCTTTGCTCTCACGAGCTTACACATCGCACGTGGCGCCGAAAGCATGTGACGGTGTAAAATTTTTTTGCTCGTAAACTCTCTCTCCGCGAGAGAAAACCATCTTGTCTTTTTTTTTTTTTTTTTTTTATTATACGCTATATCTGTTTTACGCTGTCAAATGTGTGTTGCGCGACACTTCTTCCCGAAACCGAGCGATCCCAGCGAAAAAAAGAGCGTGTCTCTGCCAAGCCTGGTCGTTTAAATGACGCGTGAGATACTTTTACCATCTTTTAGCTCTCACAAACGCGAGCAACGGAAAAAAAAGATAAATCTTTCAAGGCGGAGAGTCAAGAATTACACCCTTACCTGATATGAAAGAGTTTGTTATTCTCTTAAGATGAATAATCGAGGGTGCACTGAATATTTCGTAAAAACAACGTGGCAACTTTTGTTTCCGAGAGGAAGAGGCCAGATAAGAACCTCACCCTTGAAACTATGAGAGTTTCTCTCTCCTCCTCGCCTATTCTCTCTCTCGTTCGTCGTGTATATGCTAATGCGAGACGAATGTCTCCTCCCTTTACCTTTCGCATTCTCTCGCCTTCGAAAGACAGAGAGAGAGAGAGAGAGAAATGGTATCTTGTGTCTTCGTACGCTATGTCGACGACTTAGGAAGATGCCCGTGGGCGTGTTTGTTCGGCTAAAATCTCCGCAGTGGGATGGCTGTGTGCAGTTGCACCCGGTGCATGCTTCGCCTGCCTGTTCCCCAGCGACCCCCCATCCCCCTCCTTCATGCAGCCCTCGCCGTCGCAATCGATTGCCCATCGACACCGCGATAGATTAGCTAGAATTATCGCCGTGCGAATCGAGCGATCGTATGGTCCGACATCGAAATCGGACGGTAAGTAAAGGGGAGTTTATATCCGTTGATACGCGCGGCATATTAGATATACCGGATGAAGAATGTGTTTTGCATCCACTGCAAATTTATTATACGTAAATATGTATTATAGAGCTGCGCGTTAATAAATACGTATGACGAGACATATTTACGTTCTGGAGAAACTTAATGAGAGATTATTAGGATGTGATTAATAATTCTGAAGAAGTTAAATTATCTATCACGACAATTCCATCATTGATGTCGATTCACTTTTTAATCCTTAGTTGTATTGGATATAAATGACCCCAATTAATTATTTCGATCAAAAAATCATTTAGGTTTTTGAGTATAGTATCATCCTTTATTCATCTCGCTATATTTTTGAAATAATGCATAAAAATATTTCAAGAACAACATAATTAAAAATTTAATGCGAGCTTATAATAACGTAATGTTTTTAACATTTATACGAAGAATAATTTATGGTAAAATAATTAACAAACATTTATTGGTCACAATTATAACATTTATTGTACAATAATACTGTGAATAGCACATACATTTGCTTCTTGATCTTCTGATTCGATGATCCTGGTTTCACATATCCAGCAGTAACATTTCTCAAGTTTCTTTTTAGCGGTCTAGGATTGTGAATTGTTTTTCTGCTAATTTTAGAGTTACCTTCTTGAGAAATTTTTTTCATATTTTATCTTTCTGTTGTTTTATATATAATTATAAATTGGAAAGGCGTTTATGTCTGCAATGTCTGCAAAATAATTTCAATAAGGCAAAATATATGACCATAGGTCAAAAATAAATATTTGAGAAGAAAAACATTTGCATTTAATAAACTTATCTGTGACGGAAACAATTACTTAATTAGTCGCGCAGGGTGCAAATGCCTTATATTTTTTTTTGCAGAAAAACTGAATAATGAGAACAAAAGCACACAAAACTATTGCTCGCAACACAACAGAATATTACCTAAATATGCATTTACATATGGATGCATGCTAAAAATACATAAAATTTAAAGTGCGCGGGACCATCTGCACCCCGCGCAATTAACTAAGGGTTAATGTGACGTTTTAAGAAACTGTAGTAATCTTATAGTCTAAGTTTAATCTGGACGTCGCCGTAAAACGAGGGGGTTTGCGTTGCGAGAGGAATATTACGCAAGAGGGCAGTAGCCAAGAAGCCGTGGGAGAAGTGCGGAGGTAAACGTCTGAGGTTTCCCCGAGGGGACAACAAACGCTAGGGAGGTACAACGAGAGAGAGAGAGAGGGGGGGGAGAGGGAGACGCGGTGATTCCTCTATCTACGCCGAGAATTCGTAACACGTGTAGCCCGGTGGTTTATGGTGATTAGTAGTTTACTGGAGACATTTCCGTTGCCTCTCCGAATCGTCCCCGGGTTTCCTTGGACCCGTTCCTTACATTAGTTACTCTGATTCCGTCTACAGGGGGCGCGGTAACGCCCCCCCGCCCCCTCTTCCTCGGAATGTCGCCCGAGATGAAGCCACGAGTCTGCCTCGTAATTTACACACCTAGTGAAACTACGCAGTAGTTTCTACAAACGACCGCGGAAGCGAAGTTTACACTCGTGTCGATTTTTTTCAGTCGCAGATGATAAGCCAGCGCGTTCTCTAAGCATCCACGTTTATAAATTATAGTCCTACACTCGACGCGTGAGATAGGAAAATGAATGGGGCAATTCCGGCATTTTTTGCCATCGAAAGATAGAATGCCGTTTATTTTAATCTGGAGCTGATTGTGTTTCGAAATGCATTTACCACAGTCCGAGCATATATAAAACACTAAAAAAAAATTGTATTAGCTACCATAGCTAAATTTTAGGTGTCCCTATCTTACATCTGAAATTTAATTACCACGTCTAAATAGCCATATATGATAATTAATATTTTTAACTGAAAATTCCTTACTAAACTGAAATTTAGGCATGGTAACTAAATTTCAGGTGCAATATAGGGATACCTAGAATTTAGCTGTGGTAACTATATAATATTTTTTTCCTCCGTGAATGACTGACGACTTCTCTGAGGAGAATACAGATTTCGAGAAACTGTCGAGCGACCAAACTTCCAGTTTCAGGAAGCGAGAATGGCGTGGGCGTGCGTCTCCTAATTATTAGCATAACATACAACGTCGTCTCGGGTGACAGTTATATCCGGGCTGAAATCTGGGGACTGTTAACGTTTATACTCGACACCGCCCCGAAATTTCAGTAGATTAGCGCCGGAGCTCTATCTTGAGCGCTTCATCAGCTTAAGGACTACTCGCGTACACGAGTTTGTTTCCGCGTGTATATATGTATGTGTATACCGGGACGCACTATATTCTCATTAGAATGCGAAGGGTGCTCGTGTTTCTACAAGTGGCCCGAAACGACATACAGCTAAAATGAGAATCTCTCTCTCCCTCTCTCTCGGACCTTCGGACCAAGTTCGGAAGATGCAGATCCGTGATGATCGGCGAAGAGAGAAACTCGATCGAGAGCTCGGTGTCTGGTGAATCTCAAATAGTCATGTGAAAAAAACACGTGCTGCACGCATGTTTCCGCAAAGCCGCGCCTGTGTTTACGCGCCGGTTCACGAAGCCACTAAAGGAGGATGCGTGACGCGCAACGTAAAAGAGGTCACGAGACATAGGACACTCGTTCTTGGTCCCAAACATGGACCGATCCTTCGCGATCATCGAGTCGATCGGCTGCGACTCAGAGTATTACGTTACGAATCGCCTCGTCTCGTAAGAGATACGTGAGAACACGAGCGAGAAACTCGCGAGAGATGCCCGCTCCTCCTGTCCTGTCATTTATCTACGACTCCTCGTGATTGATCGGCCTCGACGACTAGCTGGCGTCAGCTCCCTCCAACTCCTGTAGCAGGAAATTTGGTACTTCCGCGACACCCCGCATACCACGAAAAGAACGAGTTCGATTAATTAATCTCCTGTATTTCCCGGGCTTGCAGTGACTCGCTAATTAACGCGGCGCGTCAATTATGACGATTGTTAAGATTTTAAAAATATTATGCTATTGTATAAAAATTCATCTTTATTTTTTATATTTATATAATTTGTCTCTCCTTGCTTTCTTGCTTTCTTTTTTTTTTTTACATGAATAAAAATTAATAATTTTTTTAATTTCGAAATTTTATCACACGTCGTGTGAATTAAAAAGTGATTTAAACATGTGGGGGGAAAGGGTTATTAATATGCTACTGTATAAAAATTAATCTCTATTTTTTATATTTATACAATTTTTATTTCTCACTTTTCTCTGTCTTTTTTCTTTTATAACGTGAATAAAAATAAATTATTTTTTTTAATTTCGGAATTTTATCACACATGTCATGTGAATGCAACATGTCATAAAAACGCGCAAGCACGTTTCCTTGTGGCGCCTGGCGCCGTAGTTTTGTATGGGGGCTCAGCCAATTAGACCACAAACGATGAGTGATTCGTCGAGAAATATTTTCGGTCACGCGCTAGCAGGGGGGCGGAGGAAACAGGATGGAAAAAGGGACGCGGTCGAGAGAGACGTGGCTGGTGTCTTCTTACCAATTCGAGAAACTCCGGAGCGTCGTGGATGCTTATAAATCGCTTCCAGGTTTTGGCAGCGCTTGCGCTCCATAGGGACCGCTGTCACGCGCGATACTAACGACGTTTAACTAATCACACACTGGGAAAATATATATCCGCGATGGGAAACCGGCGCCAACAGAACCGGGCTTGCTAACAAATAAACAGAAACGTAACTTTGCTCCAGATATGGCGCACAAAAAAAATAATTTTGTAACTAAACGCGCCGAATATACGCTGATTGCATTTCGTATTCTCTTAAACTAAATCAGTGAAAACAATCACATTTTGCTCCTTCGTTTTATATTTCATTGATTATAGCAGTCAGATATCGTATAACTATTTATATTTAGATTATAATATGCATATTATCTTTATTTTTTAGATTTTAAGATGTGTAATGAACTCACAAAAAAATTAATACGATTTTTCTAGTCAAACTCAGATATTTTTTGAAATACATATAAGTTTTATAATTTTTTAAATATATATTTTGCGAGTTTTGATTTATTTAATATAATAATTTTTTAAATAATTTTACTACAAATTTATTTTATATACATATAATATTAAGATAAGGATAAATAATAACAAATATATACATATATTAATAAGAGACGCATTTAAAAATATCTCTGATTGAAACAGCCTAACTCTTCTCAGCAAAATTTCACTGTTTACAGTGTTATTACTTCCACCTGTGCTCGTCAGTAATAATACACTGATTCCATTTAAGAGAATATTGCACCGTGATGTAATATTAAGATTTTATGCGATCGTCAATTTCCCTCCTTAACTTTGCATTCACGCTAAAAATGCAATTTAAAACACGAATCGACAAACGTGAAATTATATATGCAGATGTAAAAGCTGTATATTATAAACTGGATTCATTCAATATGCATAATTAAAACATTAAGCATATGCATCGTTTTAACACCATTTCGCCAAGCTGCACGCCATAAGGCTGCATTCGGTGCAGTGATAATGCAACTGGCAGCTGCATTACTCGAACTATCTTCTCTCGCAACAGTACTTAACGAAAGCCGCATTTGCTCCTACGTGCGTTTATTACCGCATTATTGTGAATGTGCTGTATATAACGTATACAGAGTGATTCTAAACAAGTATGAAAAATTTTAAGAAATAATTCTTTGTCAAAAATTAAGGAGGTCTTTCATATAAACATATACTCTTATATCCCTCCCTGAGGAGATACACTGAAAATTAGGTTTTTATTTTTATTTTTTCAAATTTTAGACAAGTAAGAAAAATGAAATTTGGTGAACCATTTTTACTAGTAAAAGGATGCTTATTAATAATTTTTTAATTCTCCCATATTGTTATATGAGAATAAAACTATAGCAACCCCTATTCAATTTTTTATTAGAACTTTTTAATGGGTCGGAATGTGGTCATCTAAAAATATGCATTAGAAAGCTTAATTTCTTTACAAACTTATAATTTCTTTTATTTTTTTCGTAAAATCAATAGTTTTCAAGAAAAAAAAAAATAAAAACCTAATTTTCATCTCCCTCTTTGGAAGAGTGTAATTCCTCAGGGAGAAATATAAAAATATATAAAAGACTCCCCTTAATTTTTGACAAAGAATCATCTTCTAAATTTTTCGCACTTATTTAAAATTACCCTATATTGGATGGATTACATATTTGTAACTCCAGGACGCGAATTTTATAACAATTGCCTTTCGATTATCCTTCGCTGAAATATATACGAGATAAATATACGAAATTTATGCGCGGAAAATACCGCGACACACAACACAGTATACTCTTGTATAAGTAGATCGTTAAAATGGCGATATCAATTGAGGACATCGCGGGGACCCTCTCTCTCTCTCTCTCTTTCTCTCGAGTGATTACATTAACATTCCGTGTCCTGTTGCTCGACGGGCGCTTTCGTGCCGCCAAGTAACGTGTGCAATTTTATCGCCGAACTGCAATCGAGATTATGACCGTTTTCATTAGGCGAACGTTATAAGGAGGTTTTTCAGAATCATGATATACAATTACGTTCTTTTTTTTTTATTTTTTTTTCCACATTCTTGCTCAACATTGACATTTCCAATTGTCCTTGCTAAATGTCACATCTCGCGATAAATTCCGTCGAAATCGCGCGAATTCTCTGATAAGAGGATGTTCTGCATATTTCTATATACGTTCGATCGTTATCTTCCTCTTTATTACGTATATAATCAATTTACTCGGCCTCCTCTCCCGAGAAGTGAAGATCCGTTAACGCTCGAGCGATATCACGGCGTCCCGCGAGATTGGTTACGCTCGAATCGAGATTATAAGGGTCGATCCTAAACAATTTATGGGAGGGGTGTACCATTACGTACGTGTATATCGCCGCGGCAGCGGCGTATATACCGTTAAACGTCGCGTAAAACGTTTAACGCCGTCCGAGTATAGATGTGCATCCAGTATATATACATACGTACTTACCTGCCACGTTGAACTCCTCGTCGTCCGTAAATCAGGAACACGAGCCACGGCGGAAAAAGTCACCCGCCGATAGGTTTACCCTACGACGACGCTAACTTATGTCGCGACCTATCCTCCTCGCGCAAGAGAGAGAGTTCCGATCTTTACGATTTACCCGAAGCACTCGCTCTTGCACACCTTCTTCTCTCTGCAATTTCTCCTTCTCTCTATTTCGAGGCTCTCTACTTCGGGAAAAATACAGACGACGGTACAAAGTGTATACCACCATATTTAGAGGCAACGAATGATGTCGCGAATGCCTCAGATTTTCTAAGAATTGTATAAAATGTGTATATATATTAATCGAAAATTAGTAAAAATGAATAAGAGAAAAGAGTTGAGAGTTAGTAAACTTTTATTTCAGATTTAATAAGTTAGACAATTTTTAATTTCTTTTATATTTTTTTTAAATATATACTTAAGGGGATCCTAAAGGTGGTTCTGCCGTACCGACAGAAAGTGAGGTTAGAATTGACCATAAATCTATTTATTGGCTATACAAATTGTTTTTTACCTGAAATTGGAACGCTTTGCGGTTTGTTAATATTATTACTTTAATTGTGTGAAAGGATTGATCAATCTGTATAGTCAATCAAAATATAAGAAGTTGCAACTAGTTGTATACTCTTTATATTTTGATTGACTATACAGATTGATCAATCCTTTCGCACAATTAAAGTATTAATATTAACAAACCGCGAAGCGTTTCAATTTCAGGTAAAAAACAATCTGTATAGCCAATAAATAGATTTATGGTTGATTCTAACCTCACTTTCTGTCGGTACGGCAGAACCACCTTTAGGATCCCCTTAATCAAGATTAATTTTTTTGTATATAGAATTTCAAAAAGGTTATTTAATACTAATAGTTATAAATTTTTATTTATTAAAGTTTTATTAAAGATTTAGAATAATATCTGAAATTTTTATAATAATAAAAAATAAAGTAAGATAGGGAAAGAGAATTTGTCTAATAAATACAAATGAGTTTAATAGGTTACGCTCCGACTTATATTAATAAAATTAAAAAATTTCAAAATACAAGTTGATTTAAAATTTAAAGAGTAATATAATAATGAATTTAAATTGGCATTAATTAAGGATAATATATACAGAATAATGATGGATGAAGAATTGCCCTAATTATTTTCTCTAATTTATTGGGGATTAAATCAAGGATTGCATAAGCAAATATCATTATTCTATATACATTAATTAATGCCAATTTCAATTCGCTATCATATTATCCTTTAAATCAACTTATATTTCGAATTTATTTTGAAAAAAATATCAGATTGAATGTAAAGTGGGGTTACTACAGAGGTTGTATTGATTCGCAATTTATTTGATAACATGACAATTACTGGAACTTTTTATTTTAATATGGATATTAAACTTGAAACAGAGAAGGAGAGAGAGATCAAGTTCAGAATCTGAAGGTTATTACATTTTCGTGTTCATAAATCAGTCGGCGGGTTGATAATATCGCCGTGAAAGTGGGTCAGTCGTGCGGAATAAATCGCGCCATACGGTGCGCGGGGCAATTTCGGCGGGCGCCGACCGCGTAAATCATCGCCGATAAGGCGCGATTTTGCCTCTGCGAGCCAAGTCGGTGTCCAAGACGAGTCGAACGAACGGACGGACGCTTCTCCGCCACGCGGTGAGCATAAATATTCTCCACGGCCTGCCTAAGAAGTAGCTACGGAGCTGCCGCGGAGCCAATTTAGAGGCAGCTCGGTTAATGAGCCACCGCGGATGCCACACGCATCTTTTTGCGCCCCCAGGCTCTCTCTGTCTTTCTCTATCTCTTCTGTCTCTTGGATGGCCGGTCGGGCGCATCTCGGCACCTGGTTCTTCCCCTTTTCCTTTCCCCATCTCTCTCTTTCCTTCGCGCGAACGCGCAGCTGATCGATAAGCCGGTGATATAATTATCGATTAAATCGGAGTCATTAGAGAGGGGCACTTCATTCTTTCGATAATTTAAATTCTTCTCTTGGTATAAATTAATTTTCATTGTGAAAACAGCGGCAGATCGACCGGTTTTCACTTATAATTTTGCCAATTTAAGCGTTTTTTGATATTAAATTCAACAAAGCATTGATATAATATCGTCAAGGTTGTTGATATTTCTTTGTTTATTTCAAAACGGATAAGAGAGAAGAGAGAGGAAGGCGAAAGTCGAACGAGCACATTGTCGGATTTATAACGCGCATCCAATTAATTTCGTGACGCCGTCTTCCGCGGTGCCCCGCAACGATCGGTGGGAACGAATGCACCCTCCTGCGGTGCACTTTCTGTCGCAGATAGCGAAGGCCCTCGAGCCAGTGTATTATAATTTTCAAGCGAGCCAGAACCTGCTTCAAATTTCGCTTCTCATGTTGACCCTTAAGTGAATATTTGACTTTGATCACCAGGGGCCTTTGAGCTCTAAAAAGATAGGAAGAGGAACAAAAAACATATCTATTATTTTATATATATTATATATTGTATATTATATATTATATAATATAAATTAATATATTATATAATATATTAATAAATATAATATATTATATATTATATTTAATATTAATTAAATAAATTATAATAATATAATAAAATAAATAATATAAAATATAATATAAAATAAAATAAAATAAATAATATAATATATTTATTAAAAATTAATTTAATAAATATATTATATTATATGTATATCTTTCTTTATTGTACAATATATGTCTTCGATTTATCTTTCCGGCACTGCGTTCCACTTCGCTCACATTTCAACGCGCATATTTTTAGTTACTCGGCCAAATTCTCAAGCGACATCCGTTTCTTCTTTATCGCGCGACATCTTTTTTTCTTTTTTTTTTTCAATTCATGCTCGGATATCCCTTTATTGTCGAAAACCGGATTGAAAACCATAAATAGAGAGACCGGCAAGACTCGTAACTCGCGGAGATCATTCCTCGCGAAGCGCTTCTTCTCCTTTCTCGCCGTCACTCATCAGACTGGAGACATTATTTGTGGCCTGGGTACGGCCCTAATAATAACACGGGCAATGAGGAGGAATAGGGACAGCGGACATTATGAAAGAGAGAAAGAAAACGACATAGCGGGATCATTGGTGCGCTTCACACGCGGCGAGAAAGAGAGAATGTCAGGAAATTTATACCGAGTTAAATTGAGACGGGATAAGGAAGGGGGAGGGAGAAAGAGAGAGAGACTCAACATTTCTGGCCGGGTAACGTTTTCCGCGGCCGGTTGAACGAAACGTCAGGAAGCGCTCCGGCAGGAATTGGTAATTAATGCGGCGACTTAAGGCGACCCGTTTATCTTTCTCGGGCCAGCCTTGACAACGTGACGGCAGGTGCAACCCCTTCTGGGTTTGTAGCGCCTCGGCAACTTCCCTGACGCGTGACAAACTGGCGATCGAGTAAGGGTGGACGTCTCTCGCGACTCTCTCTCTCTCTCTCATTTTCTTCGCTCTTCTCTCTCCTCTGATTTCTGTCGCGCTGCGATTTCGCGGCACATATGACGTCACGGGCTCCCGAAAGGCAAGAAATAAATTCGGTGAGGCTGCGCGTTTACGAAGAATCTATATATTTGCGCGTTTCTTGGAATATATGCGATCATCATGGAGTTACATGCAAATCGTAGGCGTACGAGCGAAATCGCGTAAATCCGCCTTCTTGCTGAAGAGAGCGAGATTTGACACATCACCATAAGTCTAGGAAAATTATCCAAGTGGATTCATGTACAGGGTGATTTTAAATAAGTGCGAGAAATTTTAGGAGATGATTCTTTGTTAAAAGTTAAGAGAAGGGGAGTCTTTTATATAAACATATATCTTTCTCTGAGGAGTTATACTCCAAGAGAGAGATGAAAATTAAGTTTTTATTCTTTTTTCTTAAATTTTGAATAAGTTAAAAAAATAAAATTTGATTTTCCACAAAAAAAATAAAAAGGATACTTATTAATATTTTTTAATCCTCCCATTTCATTATAAGGGGCTGCAATTAGCAACCCCTATTCAATTTTTATTAGAACTTTTTAACCGGAATGTAATCATCTAAAAATATGTGTTAGAAAAATTGATTTCTTTAGAAACTTTTTTATTTTTTCATATTTTTTTCATAAAATCAATAGTTAAAAAAAATACATATATATATGTATAATACATTATAATACACAATACGGTGCTAAATGACATAGGTTTCGAATCATGAGAAGTTTAATTTTAGAATAAAAAAGAACAAGCAAAATAAAATCATCGTAAATTGAAAAAATAGAACCCTTTTTATCTTTTTACAAATTTAAGGAAAAAATAAGAACCTAATTTTTACTTTTCCCTTTGAAGGAGTGTAACTCCTCAGGAAAAAATATAAAAGTATATATTTATATGAAAACCCCCCTTTAATTTTCGATAAAGAATCATCTTTTAAAATTTTTCTTGTTTAGAATCACTCTGTCTATTATATATATATGAATTTGCAAATATATTCTATCTCGTTTTTCTTAAAATCTCGAATCAGCTGGAGAATTTTTTTCATGTACGTATCGTCCCGAACAAAGCAAAATAATAAATTTATTGCGCCTCCGGAGAAGAGGATTCGACAAAACTCGGCCAGATCAGAGATCGCGTACGTATGTATTTCCGTACTGCTTGCGACACGGTACGTTTGTTTCTCGCTCGATGGACGCGAGATCTCGTTGCCTCTCTCCGGCGCAGATTAACTGTCGCCGATAACGGCGGCGGATTGATAGATATGCAACAGGATACACAGGCGCTTCGCGGAAAATATCCGGCGAAAACTAATTTCCGGAATGGCCAGCAGCGCGATTGGAGGAGCGATCAAACACCAGTAACGACGCTCTTCCCCCGCACCATCGTAAAACAATACGTAACAACCTCGCGATGTACTGCCATTCTTTTAGATACACCTCACTCTAGAATATCGCTGGAACGGACATCAGACGTTTATAAGTACATCGCTTCCGTTTCTCTCTTCCGAGTCAGATTATTTCGCGAATGATCGAAACGTTCTGGTAGGGGAAACTATTATGTTTAGGGGAACGAGTTTCTAGACAGATTTTAAAAATCTTTAGACACAATATACTTTTACTTTTATTTATTTTGTTTTATTATATCTCGCAAAAAAAGAAATAGAAGAAAGAAAACAATTTTTAGCAAAGAAATTAATATGGATGCAATATAAAAAATATTTTAGATGAAAAAAGATCTGTAAAAAAATTGCTATTTTTTTTTCTTTTTTAATTTTTTCTTTAAAACGATGCGACATAAAATTAGTATTAAAATTCAGATATTCTTATTATTACCAAGATTTCTGTTATTTATATAAAAGATCTCGAAATTAATTTTTTCCTTCCTCTCGCGATGAACTCTACCGAGACAGAGGATAGATATCTCAGCGGCTCTCGTTTTCTCTTGCCTCGCCCTGGAAACAAATAAACGCGATTCTCCACGTCATAACTGTCGGCACAGCGGCCACGTTTAATAAATACTCTCGGTCGCTCGGTGCCTTATGAGGGACGGCGCGCGTATAGGGCCCTTACCGGGGTCTGGACCGATATATACGTCTATCCAAACATACGGACGTGTGGGTGCACGAGGGGAGTTTGAGGAGGAGAACGAGTGAGATAGTGCTGTGGTGACAGCGGCAACGAGCCGTGCATCGGTTAGTTTCGCCACATCAAGAACATCACCCTAACTTACTACGGGTTCCTCTGACTCGATCGCGCGCTCTCCTACACGTCATCCGCGCGTTGATAGCGCGACATTCGGGAGCTTTCACCGGATAATTGTAGGCGATACGACGCGCTTGTAACATGCCGTTTGGAAAGCATTGCTAGCCAATCCGAGGCAAAATTTTCCTCCCATTTTTAACTTCAATTTTCTCACGTATACATACATGAATTCTAAAGAATTTTGCGAAATAGTAGATTTAATATATATTACATATATTTAATCTTATTTGATAAAGGTACGAAGAACCGGTTTTACATTTTTTATATATAAATATATTTAATAAATTTATTTTAATATATATATATTCTATATTTTAAATATATTTAAAATATATGTATATTAGATCTGTTATCTCTCTCTTCTCAACTTCAATTTTCTCATGTGTAAGGATGCTAGAGAATTTCGATAGGTTTAATATATATTAAATATATTTAAATATATTATTTTATTAAATAGTCGATTATTTAATTAAATATTTAAATTATTTTATAAATTATTATTAAATGTATTATTTGAATATATATTAAATATATATAATATACGTGAGAAAATTGAAGTTGAAAATAGATTTAATATATATTAAATTATTTAATATATATAGATTTAATATATATTAAATATAAAAATATATTAAATTTAAATGAAATGTAAAAGTTCTATTTTATTATAAATAAGCAGTAAACGAATTTTCCACTTGAGAGTTCAAGAAGATCTTTCGGCGATACTATAATATATTAAATATTAAAAAAAATGATCTGTTTATAAAATATTAAAGCAGAAAATTGAGATTGAAGGTAGGAGAAAAATTTCTATTCAGTTTGATATAATTTCTCAATTTTCAAGTTAAAATCGTGCGAACAAGAGAAATTCTCGAAACAATATCTGTAAGAGGAAGTTTCAAATGAATGAACGAAGGAGCAAACAGTCAATACACACAGCGCAGGATAATTCGCGGGGTTTAACTTTGACAAGCGTCGAGTGTACGCATCATAATAAATACTTAATCGTGCGGCACTTTTGCACGGACACTTTTGGCTCCTCGACGGCTACTTCGCTTCAATGTTGCCGTCGCGAGGAGGGCTCGTATGGAAATCCTTGAAAGGCCATGCATGCAGTGTATACCGAGGGCTAATATTGCTCTTTTTTCCGTAAGAGAAATCCTGAAGGGGACCGGCAAAACATCAAGGTCTCTCTCTCGGGGAAAAAGAGAAAGAGAGAGAGTGGCCACACGAGCTCTTCAGAGATGTACGATATTACGATGGTCCTCGCCGTCCGAGGAGAAGAAGCATCCGGGCTTCCCGTCGAGAACCACTCGAGGATATGTTTCGAGAAGGGGTTCGCTTTTCTCCTCGAAAGCTCAAGACAAACAGCTCTCACTTGTGGTATCGGTAGCATAATAATCGCCCGCGTATATTTCCGTTCTCCTTCTCTCCTTCTCTCTCTTTTAACGCTACATTTTTTTCCTCCTTTTCTCCCACCGCCCGGAGCACACTTCTTCCACGTAAACGTTCCTGCCGCGTCTAATCGCGTCCATCTCTTGTAGATTCACATCGTTACTTCATACGGATTCTCTAACTGATTTATTATACGCTCGTCAGTGCAAGACGTCGCGAGAGAGTCTCTTTGTACGGGCGATATATGCAATCGCCGCTCTATCGGACTCGTATCTCGCCTAACGGAGTCCTCACTCTTTCCTCTTCCTTTTTCTTTTTTTTTTTTTTCCTTTTCCTTGCCCTCTCCTCCGTTCCGGTCCTCCTGGTCCCGCGATGTCTCTCGCAGAAGAGGCCGCGAGACCTTCGAGCCACTCGTTTATCTTGCTTGACGAGGAAAGGAGGAATTAACGAGGAATTAATAGCGGATCCTAATGATAAATGATTCCTTCAGCCAGCCACCCTTGCCGCCTGTCCTAATTTGTCTAATTATTTCACTTAATTCTCCCCCGCGCAACGACAAGATTCCGCGCCTCGCTTTAACGAAACGAAACTAATTAATGGCGCCATTAACTTACGAACAGGTTGGCATATATTTCTGCGCGAGGAGGAACTAGCGAAAAAAGGGTCTTTGTCTATTCCTATATAGGCATTTACTTAGCTTACGGTAATTATTACGATTATTCATGCATCATCCTGCTCTCTTATGCGGCAAGTCGTCATAATAACACTTTGTCCTCTCCTGTCTGCCGCATTAATTTTTATTTTATTTTCTTTTTATCTTTCGTCACAAATGCGTGGCATTTATTTCGCAGACGCCACTCACCTCCATTACACAGAAAAAAAAAGACTTTTCGCCGCGTGTTGCGAGTATCGCGTAATGACACCGCAATTCCTTAAAGATACATCTCGGACCTGCCAAAAATACTTAGTCCAATGAAGAGGCATCGCGTGGAACCCCTCATTATACCGCCCATCTGTACGGAACGGTATTCCACCACCAGGAACGCTCCCTGGAAAGTGTATATCAAATGCGGAATCTGCCGCACAGCTGTCAATCCAGTCGCGTGCGAGGAGAGAGAGTGCGAGAACCTTCTCTTCCGAACACGAATATTGTCCCAAAGTATTACGGAATCACAAGGGGACGCTCCATTTACCTTTCTCTCGTGCACTTGTGGAATACGAAGACGAAAACGCGAGACTACGACACCGTCGTCGTCGTCGTGGAACGCGTGTGCGGGCTATTTACCCTCGATGCCTTTCCTCAGCTGGCGCGTTCCGTCAGTCACACGCAAATAACTCACCGTCTCTCGTCGTCTCTCTGATAGTCGTCCTCAGCTCGCGCGACTGTCTTGTCTATCTCCCGACAAACAAATTGCCCAGAGCGATCAAGCTCGCCTCTAACGATAACACTTCACCGGTGATCATCAATCTCCGTTCGATAATCTACGGCGCGGCTATTCGAGAGACGCTTTGTTGCAAGTTTTTCTCGTGTTTCGGCGAGTTGGTTACACGATACCGACTTACCGTCTCGGGATAGGATTGTCCCGAAATCAATATTCGACGCGTAAACATGATGGATTTTCCCGAGGGCGAGCCGCTGGTTAATTCTGGACTGCAACATCACGCCTGGTATATTTATTGGTGACGTTATTTTGGTATTTCGTTACGCGGGGTGGTCGTGGCTCGCAGCCCATTCGATCCGTTGAGTAATCGTCGCCATTAAGCACTCTGTCCTCTCGCGTCTATATGCGCGGAGGCCGCCTTCTTTTTGGAAAGTCGACAGGCAGGAAAAGGGGGTTGCCCTGTCTGAGAAATAAGAGAGAGAGAGAGAGAGAGAGAGAGAGAGAGAGAGAGAGAGAGAGAGAGAGAGAGAGAGAGAGAGAGAGAGAGAGAGAGAGAGAGAGAGAGAGAGAGAGAGAGAGAGAGAGAGAGAGAGAGAGAGAGAGAGAGAGAGAGAGAGAGAGAGACGGCGACGACGATGGACGATGGTAGGGCGAAGGGAGCGACGCGAGCTTAGACGAGGAACACACCGAGGCCTCTTAGCAGTGATGGAACGACCGGGATTCACGCTATGACCGCTACACCGCCAATTCACTCGGTGATGAACTACTCCGACCAACCGCGACCCTCTTTTCCTGCCGCCGCCGAGGTGGCGCGGACAAAAACGTCGAGGGCCATAGAGAGAGAGTGTTCTCTCTCTCTCTCTCTCTCTCTCTCTCTCTCTCTCTCTCTCTCTCTCTCTCTCTCTCTCTCTCTCTCTCTCTCTCTCTCCTTCTCTCTCTTGAGTCTTCTCTTTCTCCCGGTACCACCCAATTAGCGTTGCCGCGCCTCGACGCTTCTCTATAACGCGCCCTTCGAGTTGCCCGCCCGCCCGCTTAGCTTATACGAGTGTTGAGAAATAGATACCTCTCGGTATCCATCATTGGAGGAGTCGCGTTTATCTAAATCGTTCTCTCGTCTTTTTCAGTTATTCCCAGATTTCGGAGAAATGAAGTTATTCCAGCGATTTAAGAGTGTACCAACTGAATGTCAAATTATTAAATCGATCTTATTTAACCCTTCTGTCAAGCAGAATTTTTCACTTTTCCATCAATGCATGAGTACCTAGGTACTAACTATATTTTCGACACAATGCACTGCAACAATTTTTTTATAGCAACTGTGTGTTGGACATCAAACATACTTTCTCGTTATATTTTACGAGATTTGCGAGTAGATAGATATAAAAGATATAGTTTATTGGTTCCTCTAAGGGTTACAATTTTACAAAAAGGAGGTTTTCGAGTATTTTTGACATTTGAAGTTGCTTTGGATATCCGGCTATCCGTTCATTGACAAAAAGCTTAAGGTTCCACTAACATAAGAAACTATATTGACCCACGAGCGCAAAGCTGACTCGGAGACAGGAATTTCGTTCGTAGGCGGAAACCAGTGAAGGTACCATTCGCTGCGGAAGAAGCCTCTCTCAGGCTCGCTTTGCTCTCGCGACTTCGTCCAGCCAAAGAGAAAAAAAAAAAATTCTGTACGGAGAAGAACGGTCAGGAGCGGGCCATTATGTACGCGAGGGGGCGAGTGTTTTTTATTTATTTTTTTTTACGGGGAATGCCGACGGACGCCGAGGGTGGGCCGCTGCCGTCGCGTTGACGAAAGTCGCGCAGCTGGCGAACCGAGGCGGGCAAACTTCGCGACGACGACGAAGAAGAAGAAGAAGAGGACATACGCGCGTGCTTTCGGATATCTCTATATATTTTGCTTCTTCAACCTACACGTGTCGCGCCGCGTGTCTCGTCGCTGTTCCGGGCTCAACATTCTTCTTGCGACATTCTAGCCCGTCTCTTTCACTCCTCTCCCCTCCCCCTCGTGCCTCGCTTCTTCTGATTTTTTTCTTTTCTTTACGTATCATTGCCACGATGATTCGCAAACAAACGCATAACCCTCTCGTCACCCATCGCGGCGAAAATTCAAAATATACCCCTGTGCGACGGTCGAATTCCTTGACGAAAAATATGATTGGAATGACGGAGAGGCGCGCATATTTGCCTCTGGCAATTTTGCTTGCCGAAAACAAAGTGTATTTCTTTAATTTAATTTAATTTATATAACTCTCGTCAATCTCGAAGAGGAATTAATTACAAGAATTAATGTACAAGAACTCTCGCGTTAATCGTGACGTTGTGAAAGGATAGTACAATAACATAGTGAACGTAGAATGAAAGGGTTTCATAGAGATACGTCGGAATTCAATGAGAAGCGAAAATGCTGATATAATATTTATACAGCGTTACAAGGCGCGCTAAATGAATCTGTGTCAACGCGTCGAAGGATAAATCGCCATTCGAGATTGTTGCTCCCTTCAAAAAATGTAAAACAGTGTTTTACAGCGCAAACTCGCCGACATATTTTCCTTCGCTTCGAACACGTGTTCCTTCCTACAATATTATTCTAGTACATCTTCGCACTCTCCGAAAATCGCCGCATTTTCCGCGCATACATTCTCGCGGGAAGCTGCATGGTGCTATAATAATCGTCTCGCCCACATTGTCAGGATGAGATCCATTTGTCTTAAACGTCGCGCGGCGATTCGAAACGAGAGACCGCGCATTTGTTCGCGACGATCAGCCGACTCCCTTTCAAGCGTCAAGTAAGACTTGGCGAGGGAACGCGCGCTATGCGTCCCCCCTGATGCCCCCCTATCCTCCCGGGTAATTAGAAATCACCGGGGGGATGCGCAGCCGAGCCCGTACATCAGACCAAAGTGGAAAGACCGATTAGCGCGACTCGCTGTCAAAACATTCACTCGCACCCGTGTGACATTTTGTGTGCGGTCCCCCCCCCCTTCCCCCAATCTCTCTTCTGGCTCTCTTCTCGCTTCGTGCACTCGGGGAATCAGTCAACCGCGTGCACTCCCGGCAGTTTATCACTCCCGGGAGCTGGACGAATGCAGCAACGCGCGGCGAAGAGGACGGATGCGACGCGAAAGGGGCAAGCGAGACGTCGGGCATAATATATCGGTTTAAAAGTACCATTTATTTAAACGGCGGCGGTTTATACAGCGCCGAAAAACACGGACCGCAGAGCCGCGCGGGTGGAAATATAATAACGGGGTTAGCAGGGCCCTCGACCAGGAAGAGAGAGAGAGAGAGAGAGAGAGAGAGAGCCCTGTGCATGCACACACTCTGCGCCGGCACGCGGATGCAATTGAATCAATCATCCCTGAAAAAGTGCCACTGGATGCTTTCCACTCGGTAACGCCGTTGTAAATTAACGGGGCGCCGCACGAGTGCCCGCTAGTTACAACAACAGTCGTCACGAGGACGGGAAAACGCCCCGAATATTTTTTTTTTTTTCTCTTTTTTTATGAGAATCTCTGCCGCTGACGATTATGATGTTCGGAGGATGTTTCCCGACGGCGCGTCGGATTATAGCACCGGTGTAATGGAATTACGAGATTATTATTCCGCGAAAATCATGGATACTGAACGAATTTGAGAGAAATGCCTGTTTGCAAATAAAATATATCATCCATGTGCATAAATAACAAATCTCTCTTTTATATTATTTTATATGAATTTTAATTTCACGAAACCTTGATTTACCCTTCTGTCGATGCATAATTTTTCACCTTTCCATCAATGTTGGGTACCCGGATATTTTTTTATTACATTTGCTGAGCATCGGACATTGTTGTATTTTTAGTAGGTTTCCGAACGAAATACAAAATAGCTCTTTGTATTTGACATTTAAATTTAATATCAGGTATAAAAAGGGCTAAGAGCCAGTCGCAGATATTAGGCACATTTTGACTTCCAAAATAATTAAAGAGGAATTTAAAAACCGAACTCTTATTAGCCCTTTTCATACCTGATTTTGTCAATATTTAAATGTTTAAAATATATCGGAACTTTCTCTCCGCCTAAAATGAAATACTAAAGAGCCTTTATTTTCGGAAACCTAAAATATAACAATGTTCGATACCCAGCGATTGCTATAAAAAAAAATTGTCGCAGTGCAATGTGTCAAAAGCACGCGGTTGGTACCCGAAAACTCACACATTGAGTGAAAAGTGAAATATTATGCATTGACAGAAGGGTAAGGTAAGGTTTGGACTTTGAATATCCATCTTGACTTCCACAGTATGCAAAAAATAATTAGAGAGGAATTTAAAAACAAATTACAACGGGTACCCAAGTTCATTGACAGAAGAGTTCAAGGTGTGATTTGCATAAACGCGCTGAATTTTCTATCCGATCTGGATCTAGTTCGCGGAAACGAAATAAAGTCGCGCAAGAATAAGGCGAAAAACCCGGATTCCGATATCGAGCCCTCGGAAGGGGGTTTAAAACCGTCACGGAATCACACATGCGCCACGAGAAAGAAACGACCGCGTGGAATATGTATATCTCGGGATTTAAATGAACTCCAGCCGCTGACACTTTAATGCCTCGCGTCCCGTTCGAGGATCCTCCCGTCTTTTCCTCCTCGCGTCATCGCTGACATAATTGTACGCGGCAGTGATGTACTAAGGACCGGCACCCTTGACGTTGATTATATTCAAGCAGAGACATGTATATCTTTGCCGCGGCGCTTTCGTCGAGAACATGACGAGAGATGGGAGAGATAGGAAGCGAGGAGAGAGATGGAATTTTCGGCTCCGTTATAGAGCCGCCGCGTAGAGTCAAAGTCATCTCGTCTCGTCATTCCGATTGTCCAAAAAAAAAAAAATGCGTCGTCTTCAAAGAGAGCACGTTATTTGTGATCCCGAGTCGAGGACGTAGCGTTCGTAATTTATCGAATATATCGGGGAATCCAAGCCCCCTCTTTCCCCTCTTTCCCCTCTTCTCGGAAAATTGTGCGGAGAGAGTAGAAACATAACTACGAGGTTACGAAAGCACAGCGACACATTCCGCGTGCGAGATTATTTTAGAATTCTGAGCAAGGGAGATGACGTCACGAGTTTTGAATCGAAACAAGTTTAAGTCTTTTCGTCGCGTGCTACACTACACTTTACTTACGCGACGATTTTTGATCCGCTTAGCAGCTCTGTATTGCTTTATCCTTAATTCAGACATAATAAATCCATGATAGCATAGTTTAACGAAAAATAAGTTTTTTGAATAATAGAAAAAAGATAGTAATTCTTTCTCAATTTTTCTGACGTTGAGTATTACATTCTGGCTCCCAAAGTATCATAATTTTAAAAATGTGAGAGTGTTAAAGAAGTTTTGTTTGCAGACTTTTAGGAATTCCTGAAAAGAAATTTGTCGAAAAAATTAACAGGGTATTTATGGTTGAAACGCTAATATTTGTGATTGTTTATGAATGGTTGAATATCGAAAAAATTGTAAATTGAAATATTGAAGATCTACCAAATAATTTTCAATTATTATTTAAATTGAAGGGACTTTTTACATCATTAAATATAAATTTGATATTAAAAATAGACAAATGACAATTTTTAATATCAAACTTGTATTTAGTGATCTAAAAAGTCACAAATTTGACAAGTCACAAGTTGACAAATTAAAAATGTATATATTTTTAGCACGTATACCGAATCTTTTTTTAATTTTAATATCCATCATAGTTTTAATCTCCACCGTAAATTTTGTTAGAACAGAATCATATTCAGCGACTTAAAAAAAACATCTAATGCGAATAAACATAATAGAAAATTATTTAAGATCCTTAAGGCTCCTGGCTCCTCGCCGACCATGTCGGAATCGTGACGTCAGAGGCGAGAAAGCACATGCTAAAAATTCTTGCGTGCCATTTTTAAATAAAAAGATATTTCAATAGAACAACACTACAAAATTCTTTGGCACACTTGTAAAATTGTCCGAAAACTAACTTTTTCCCTTTATAATCAATCAACAACTGTAAAATGACTGTAATATGAAGTCCAAGCCGTCTGATCTTTGCGCATGCGCAGTTATTCCACATGACAAAGTCCGATATCACACTCATTTTACGGTTGTTTATTAACTGTCAAGGCAAAAGCATAGTTTTTGGACAATTTTATAAGTGTGCCAAAAAGATTTGTAGTGTTGTTTCATCGAAATACCTTTTTATTTAAAAATGGCACGCAAGAATTTTCAGCGTGTATTTTCTCGCCTCTGACGTCACAATCCAACATGGCCGCGGCGAGGATCCAGGAGCCTTAATGATTTAACTCATAACTTTTCCGCGAACCCTATATATTTAACCACGAATATCTTATTAACCATAATTGCAACAAATTCCTTCTAACAGTTGAACAGCCTAACATTAACTTTGATTGCAACAAGATTTATCCAACACATAACGTAGCTAAATAACATGACAAAATATATTTTAAAAATTAATTTTTACAACTTTAATCACATATTTCTCAAAATTATGACGTAATGGAGCAATTTAAAAATCAAAATTATATTTGGGGTAAAAGAATTGCACAAAGCAATGATTCTTTTTCTCGTATGTTTTTCTCGAACTGCAATTTGCAATATTATCCAAAAAAAATATAATAACGAGAAAAAGTAGGACCTCATCGGTTCCGCCTCTTCGACATCGTGAAGGACTCGAATCTTTCGGCGAAACAGCTCGCCGGCTCACGCTTCGCCGGCGGCGAAAAATTGGCTCGTGAGAGACGATGACGACGATGTCGAATAGTTAGGAAGAGCCCCCCGGTGCAAGAGACGCCATCGAGTTGCGTCAAAGCGCGCCGGGACGCGGTATAAAAAGAAAAGACATGCCGACAGAAAGAGAGAGAACGAGAAAGGGTGGAGGGAAGGAGACAGGGGGAGGGTAAAACAAGGGAGCAAACGAAACTGTAGCGGAGAGAGAGAGAGCGCGGATTAACAATGGCGCAAATACTGGTACCGGCTGCGGAATGCCCGCGAGCGCATACGGCGCATAATTAATACCACGAGATCGGGAGAGAAGCTGTGGGGGGAGGGGAGGGAGGGGGAGAGGACGAGAGGAACGAGGAACAACGCGCGCGGCCTCTTGGTCGGTGGACCTCGTGGAAAGAAAGAAGGGATCCTCTCCCCTGCCTCCCCCGCGTGTCGGGGAGAGACCACGAAGAGGAGATTTATGTGGCTCCTGATTGAATCGTTCTCACTCGATCGAGTCGCTTGCTTTTTACCCGCTCGAAAGATCTCGCTACGTTCCGTTTCTCTTTCTCTCCGCGCTTCCTTTTCTTTCTCACGGCTCTTCCGCCGCTGCGAATGCAACGCGGATTATCCGTAGGATTATTTGAACCGGAATTAGCTCTCAGGTCTTTGAAGTGATGAAAGATGTGCTCATATTTTTTGTAAAATGTTATACCTCTTTAGTCCACGAGTTCAAAAGACTATTTTTTTCAATGTCAGGCCGAGTCGAAATTTTATTCCTATTTTCAATCTCAATTTTTTCACATTTCCGTGTGGTTGCTGCAAGATTTTGAGTTATATAAAAATTAATTATACAGGGTGATTCATTTTAATCTTAACAGGCAGATATCTCGAAAAATACGAAAAAATGTTTCATACAAAAGTTGTAGGATTTGACCTCAAGGTCAAAGTCAAGGTCAAAGTCAAGGTCACCATCAGATGTCCCTCTCGAAATTCTACAACTTTTGTATGAAACATTTTTTCGTATTTTTAGAGATATTTTTCGATATTTGCCTGTTAAGATTAAAATAAATCACCCTGTATAAAATTAATTATATAAGATTAATTTACATAAAAAATAAGCTCCTATTTTATACGTCAAATAAGCAATAACGAACAGTTTCCTAATTAAAGGTTTTAAAAGAAGATTTCTCGGAAAAACAATTTATTAAGTAATTTGAGAAAATAGAAAGTGATCTGACTGATTAGAATATCAAAGTAGATGTTAGATTGACAATTTTGAGATGGTAAAAATAAAAAAAATTTCATACACACAATCGAAAGTAAGAAGTATTAATCTACAGAAAAAGTATAAACTTTCGTCTCAAGATGTTTCTATTTTCAACTTCAATTTTTTCATATATTTTCATGTGGAGGGCAAAGGATTTTGATAGATTTAATTGATATAAAACTTGAGTTCCTATCTTGTATATTTTAAATAAGCAATAACAAACAATTTTTCCTAATTAAAGATTTAAAAGAAGAGAGCGCGCTCGGGATAATTATATATTAAATAATTTCAACAAGAATCTATCTTATTTGAAGAAAGTTTAGAATATCAAAGTAGATGTTAGATTGAAAATTTTTATATAGAAAATAGAAGAAAAATGTCACATAAAAGTAAAAATTATCAATCTACAGAAAGAGTATAAAGTCTCTCAAGATGTTGGCGAAAGATGTTTTGATGTAAACTTGTACGCTCTTTTGCGGCTTGCAAATGTAAAAGCGCGTAACCGTAGTCGACATATCTTGACGTTAACGTTGTAACCCCTAACATTTTTCCGTTTTCACCGCATGTTTAATATCCCGCGGTAATTCCGCGCGGGTCTTGTTTCTTCGTTAGAACATCCCTTCATCATCATTGTGCGCGAGACTTGAATAGTCAAAAATCTTCTTCCGCGAGAGAGAAAGAGAGAGAGAGAGAGAGAGAGAGAGAGAGAGAGATCTCGCTGTGTACCCGCAGAATAATAATTTAGCTCCCGAAGAATCGGTATAGTGGAAGAGCACGTTTTATACCCGGGTCGACGCAGGTAACTGTAATGTTTCTCGTCGTCGTCGTCGTCGTCGTCGTCGTGGTTGTCGTCGTCGGTAAATTTCTGAAACACAGGCGTCCCTCTCTCTCTCTCTCTCTCTCTCTCTCTCTCTGTCTCTTTCTCTCCTTTCCATTGTGATGCCACGTTCTCTCGCTCCGGGCGAGCTCCGGGTTAGCTAGCTAGGAGGCGGCGAACGGAAGCAAAACAAAAGACGCCGAAATGCGTTCATTATTTCGAGCTAATTGGCGGTGCCTTTACCCTCGAGCCGAGAGAGGGAGAGACCTCCACCCTGGTACAGCGGGTCTTTCTCTCTCGCAGAAGCGCGTTCTTAAACGCGCTCGCCCCGGGCTCTCGCCGTCATCCTCTTTTCGTCCTCTTTCTCTTACCTAATATGACATCGTCCTGCCGATAATATCTCCGGTAACGAGATTATTTTGTTACGATCGCTCTCTTCAATTTGCATTCCGTTGTAGCTTCCTTTGAACGTCACTCTTTGCGATTTCGAGAGAGCGAATGCAAGTTTGACGAGGGGACGAGTATCACATAGGGATATCGAGCAGAGAGTCACCAATTTCGATGAGAAATCTTTTTAAGACGCGCGATATAGAAAAGATCCACGTGATCTGAGAAGAGAACTAATCTTCGATCTCTCTCGCGAAAAAATAACGAACCCTTACTTTGCGTCCCGGGAGCTTCATTCAAAAACACCCTGTGGTAGTCACCGAGAGTGCACATAAGCGGTGACCGGACACGGATATGTGTACATACACGACGCACAAGTAAGATAAGTATCGCGACACATGTCGGGTATAAGTGCCCGTGATCAATAAAGCCGCTAGAGGTTTCGTCTCGCGGCTGTTGGCTGGAAGTTGAAAAATCGCTGTTGAAGAAGGCGCGTCCTCTCCTCTTCTCTCCCTCTAGTCAAACTGTTTCTCTCCCTTTCTCGCCTCCCGGCCACGAGGTACCACCGAACAGCGGGTAGGTGCATCATATTCATGTTTGTACACAGTAGCTCGGCCGTTTCGATATACACACACACACACACACACACACACACACACACCTATGCATAATATCCCTGGCCGTAATACGGCGTGGGGCTCTACGTCGCGTCGTTGGTTCCACCGGACAACGCCACGTGATGGTAATGGCCGCGATAATTATTTAGATAGCGGACGATATATGCTTCCTAACGCAGCATGGGACCCCGAGTCGCGTCGTTTCCATGGTGCCCCCGTTGGTCGGTGTAAGCCGGGGGGAGACGTGGCCTTCCGAAGCGGTGGAACCTATATATAGCCACTATCGTCGCGCTCATTGGAAATGATATCCTGGTCCCTCTTCGCCCTCATTATTTCCCTGCCGCTTGCACGAAACTATATACCCTCTCGGATCGCTCTCGAGATGAAGTCGTTTCCCGGTTAGACCCGCGTGATGATGCTGCGCGACCTCGAATTTGTGTTAAGACACGCACTCTTGCGCAAAATATACACGGAATACAATTATCTGGTTACACAATTGACGTGGGAGATATTTAGAAGTCGTAAATAGACTTTTGAGTGGCATGTGTGTGCGATCTAATATATCTCAGAGTGAATTGACATTTTTCTATGTTTTTCTCGTGATCTTTAAGAAAAAAATATCAGCTATATCATAGTTAAATTTTAGGTGTTCCTATATTACACCTGAATTTTAGCTCTATTGAACTATAGTTTAAAAATATGATAACTAAATTTCAGGTGTGATATAAGGATACCTAAAATTCAATTAGCTAATTTTTATTGTCCATTAGAGTTCAGATTCACGAATTAAGGTACCGCGCGACTTAGGGAAGGATTTAGGGGTGGAGATTTTAACGCGATATTTTCAATGTTGAGCACGAGCTGTGACGACTTAAAAGAGAGATAGCGATAAATCAGAATCGCGGCTAATCGTTCTATTTATAGAGATCCCCTCGGGAGAGTCTAGACAACTGGACTCTCGTCAGGATACTTCCTCGTGGCTTCCCGACAGATTTTCAGGTGGATTAACTCGCTTCGCCGTTGTGTGGCGGGACATTACTTCCACGCAGTGCACCTCCGGTCCACGAGCGGATCCTGGGGCTGAGAGTCCCTCGATTTTCGCATAAATCAGTCCTGGTTCCCCGACCGTATAACCTGCCCCTGCTCCTTCCTCGACGTTCCACCCACGGGAACCCAGCAGCAAGAGAGAGAGAGAGAGAGAGACGAAAGGAAGGATCGCGGAGAAACGAAGAACGAAGGGGCGCTATTTTATTGCCGGCTTAATAAATGGAGGCTCTTTTATTTGCTCCAGCCAGCATCCGCTCGTAGTTTGCCAACCTGTTTGCTAACAACAAATTAATCGGGTGACGTATCCCGGCGATACATACTATATATATATATATATATATATATTTGTATATACGCGTGTATCCGTGAGTCCCATCTCTCTCCCCCCGTTTCCGTCTTCTGCGTCGTTCCACCTTCTTTTTCTCCGCGCTGTCCTTTTCCTACATGATCGAGGACGACAGACGAGAATGGGCAGCTCGACAGCGGTTCCTTCACCCCTTCGAACGACTTGCAACCTGCTGCTCACTCTCTTGGTCATTTCTTTTCCCTTCCTTTCAGTTCCTTCTTCTCGTCCCGTTCTCTTTCTCTCTCTCTCTCTCTCTCATTGCACTCGACGCGGTGCGTCTGACCAATACATATATACCTACGTACAAGCCTCTGTAATTCATAACGCGAACGCTCTTCGGTTTCTTGCCGGCCATAAGCCGAAAAAGGAAGGGAGAGACGAAGCGAAACGACGGACAGATCTGACGTCACGTCTCATTCCATCCGGGAAGGAAGACCTGACCTGGCCAATATCGGTGCCGGGCCTCTTTTCCCGACTGGAATGAGACGTTTCTGGGTTCTGTCCTTTCTGAGTGCCCTTGCACATATTTTTCGCAGAAGAAAATAAGTAGAGATATATGGTCTGAAGATGAATAGGTAGATAAGGGCGTTAAATCTCCTGCAGTCTCGTTGGCTGATGACAGCGAATTTATTAAATCAGGTTGACCTTTGAATTAATTTTAATATATTTACTCATATTCATAATAAAGGATATGAGATCAAGGTTGAACATTCGCAATAATTCCTCCATTTATCGTTTGGCACCGATATTCGGGGATTATCGTATTTTCATGTTGCTCTCGCGCCAGAGATTCTTATAACACATATATTTTTTAACTAAATACAGTTAAACTTGTCGTATCTTGGAAAATAGTAAGAAATATTTTTCGGAATCGCAATCGTGAGATCGAAGAGAGAGAAAGAGAGACGGAGAAACTGTCAAGAAGGCCTGCAAATGACGACAAGTTACTGACGTACCGATACATTTCTATCGGGAGTAATAAAGCCTCCGGTCCCTTTTCACGTCCATCGGAATTCATCAAGGGAGGAACCTCGGTCCCGTTTACTTTTCGATCCGCATCGATGCATCACCCAGCGATCGCCTCGACGCGACTTTTTCTCCCGCGGCGCGGAAGTTTTTTTCCTCTCTCTCTCTCTCTCTCTCTCTCTCTCTCTCTCTCTCTCTCTCTCTCTCTCTCTCTCTCTCTCTCTCTCTCTCTCTCTCTCTCTCTCTCTCTCTCTCTCTCTCTCTCTCTCTCTCTTCTATCTCTCAACCTCTCTCTGAATACCGATCACGGATCCCCGGACGGAGGAGACGAAGAAGAGATCCAGGGTATAGAGGAGAAGGATGTTGCTCTCTTCTTCATCTCCGGACCGGAGGAGCCGCGCGGACATCCGACTGAATGACGCCCGAGGGATTTTGAATTCCATCGTGAGAAGCCGCGTGCACGTGCTTACGTAAGAGAATCTGGGCAAAAGGCGACGCAAGAAAAGAGCTCTTCGCGTCCCTCCTCCTCTCTCTCTCTCTCTCTCTCTCTCTCTCTTTCTCTCTCTCTCTCTCAAATCTCTCTCAAATAATCATTTTATTTTAATTCATCATTTTCATCATATAAATTATTTTGATCATTTTGATTATATATATTATATTATATATAATTAATAACATATATAAAAAATAATAAATACATATAATGAGATATAAAAAAATATGTATATATAAATATATGCAATAAAAAAATATAAAATAATCAAGCGATCAAAATGAACAAAATAATAAAATCAATTAAAATGATGAAAATTATTAAGCGATTATAATGATCAGAATAATGAAAACGATAAATTGATCGAAATAATATACATCTTTTTATCTCCCTCGCTACGACGAGGTATGTACGCTGCACCTGTCGGTGCAATCCAGACTCGGTAAAGAGCGGCGTATCGTGATCATCGGTCGCCAGCATCGTCGTCGTGGTTGTCGTCGTCTCTTCTTCGTCGTCGTCGATGCTCTTCTCTCGGCAGCTACCGGAACTCTCTCTCCGGGCAGGCTCCGTACCGGCGGTCATGCGTCGCAACTATAATTTGAAATAATTTATAAATCCTATTCAATTCAAATTAAGGCTCTACTCTGTCGGATGAATAAAAGATGGGCCCAAAGACCTGCTCGCGCCCGCTCTTGCGCTCTCTCGACGAGATGAGCAGCGGCGCAAGCGCAATAATGCGCGTGCACGCGGGCAAATGGTGTTCCATTATACGCCATTCTCCAACGCGAATTGCCTCGAATTCCTGCCGAGATTATGATCGCGATATATTTCGCCGATCGCGCATAAATAGATATAGATATCAACATATGTTTTTGACAGATTGTCCACAGAAGGTGCAAAGTGTATCTCAAATTTATCGTATACGATTCTTATACTTTTTTTCATCTCTTCCGTTCTATTCTTGATCTAGAGATGAAGATATCTGGTGCAAAATTATTTTTCTGCAAACTCGCGAGCGCAGCTCTTTTCTAACACGCAATTAATTCCGCGCGCATCTCGCTCTCTCCCGCGGGATTTTGACGTCATATTTTATCGCACGAAAAATCCGACGGGGCTGGCGGGTGTGCGGCCTTTTTCCCCTTGTTATCCGTTGGCGCCAAGAGGAGGGAACGGAGGAGGAGGAACAGACGCGGGAATTATAAAGCATTACAACGAGTGCTGTTAACGCGCCGTGTCCAATCCGGGCGGGACTCTCGAAAATAAAATACAAAATGACGCGACAACGCTTGGCGAGCCTCTCTGTCAAATCCATCGCCGACATTCCGAATCTATCCGCACTCTTGTCCCCCTCACCCCTCTTCCCTTCTGTATATGTGTCCGCCAGTGTGCATCGATAGCGCATTTTTTCCCTCTTGGTCCACGTGATTCAGCGAGCTCGAAGCAATTGTTCTCTGTCGCTCTTTTTTATTCAGTCCCTCATCGCTGGAGATTAAAGACCCTATATGTCGGAAAAACACCGAAAAAGAGGAAAGATTTGTATAAATTGTAATTGGGTATAGTTCAAATTTTTTATAATAATTAAGTGACACAAAATTGACAAAACAACAAAAAGTCTCTCGACTAGTCTCCTTTTCATATCTGAATTTATATATCAGAGTCTTTTTTAATATTTAATATTTTAGGGATTCTATAGTATATACAGTTCCCTCTTACTTTGAGAATACAATTTTTTTTATGTAGTTACCTTAATTGCTACAGCATGAATTTTTTACCAGCCCGCTGTTTCACGAAGATTCATTAGGATTCTATTTTCTCCTGACGAAATCATTTCGGGCTCTCATTCGGAAAAGAAATCGCCGCGTACGACCGAAAGAAAGAAAGCCGGAAGACCAAACCTGGCAATTAGGTCGAGGATAAACGGGTGCGGGAGATGTTGCCGCGTTCAATTTTTCTTCCGCGTTACGTCGAGATTCAGCGGAGAAAGCTCTCTCTCTTTCTCTCTCTCTATCCTTCTTGGACCGAAGCGGAAAAGGGGAGGAGAAGAACTAAAATCAATTTGTTCGTATCTCCCCGCCGCTTCGCGAAGATTGCGTTTTCACCCCGGGACACGAGGAACAGCGACGACTTTCAATTCGTCTTTCCGGCGCACCCTCCCTCTTCCATCCCTCTTTCCACCCTCTTCTGTCCCGCTCGTCCTAGCTAGGCGAAGAGCACACGCACGTAACATAGATGTATAAGCAGGTTCGCAGGCTTCTTGCTCTTTCCCTTAAGCGCGCGCGCGAGAGAGAGGACGATCCGCTCGAATTGCAAATCAAATAGAATGCAATCCGCTGCAGCGGCGGTTACATTGCGCGGACGACGTTTGTGCGGGATATATGCCTTCCGCTCTGATATACGTTTGCTCTTTTCTTTCATCGTTGAAGAGAGAGAAAGCGAGAGAGAGCTCCTTAAGAGGAACAAGAACGCGATCGCGCGTCGACGTATATACAGGGTGGGCTGTTTTAATGTCCCACCCTATATATCTTTTTTTTCCTAAAGCCTTTTACGAAAAAATATTTCGCGCAAAAGTTGTTTGACTTTGAGCATCAGACAGCGATATCAATTTGTTTACAGATGTCACCACTTTCGAGAAATTCACTAATCACTTCTCATCATTTTTTTTATTGGAATTTTTTTTAACAAAAATTGTCTCTTGTCGAGACAAATCAATCATATATATATTAGTTAAGGATTTTCTTGATTTTTCTATGAGTTACACAATTTTTTGTAATTAAGTAGAAAAAAAGATATTTAGGATGGGACATTAGAGAATGGCCCACCCTGTATATAACATTGAAGAGTACCTCAAATCTACTCAAATTTTTTATTTAAAAAAAACAGATTTCTTATAAATCTCTGATATTTCGATAGATCCCAAAATCATCGGCGACAGGATTATTATTATTATTATTATTTCTCCGAGCAACTTTATTTCGCCATCTTCATTCTTTCCAGCAAAAAAATATTCGATTTGCGCAAAATTTTTCGCGCGTGGATGAAAAAAAAGAGCGGATCGTTCCCGTGAAAGCGGCCCGCAGAGTCATGTTGCTCAGCGGAGCCAATCGAGAGTTTATCAAGCGCATTCGGGAATATTCGCCGCTCAATTTCGTTTCCCCCCCTGTTTAATCATGGCCCGGGCCCCCCGGTCGGGGGTGGCTCGCACGGCCGTTTCGCATAGAGGGGTACGCTGCTCGGAGTGTTTTGCCGTAGAGGGGTTGCTGAGGGGGCGGCGGCAATAGCCCCGACTCGGGCCGTCATTTGTCAGGGGCTGTCGCGCCGCGAGCGTGTTTCTGTTCCAGCGGCGCAGATAGCGGCCCATCCATAGGCCGTTCATCTTTATTCCTTTATATATATATATATATATATATATATATATAGAAAGAGAGAGAGAGACAGAGAGAGACCCTATTCCCCAGGCCTCTGTCCTCCTCCATCCCTCTCCTCTGCCCCCCTCTCCCCCTCGCTCCGACTCGCGTCTCCCCGTGTGCCACCCCACACGCCCTACACGATTCTCTCTCGAACTCATTTAATTACAACAAACAATTTATTAGGTCCATCCGGGGATCCGCCCACGGGGTATAAAATGGAGGGGAAAGGATAGAAGGAGGGAATAGGTCAGGGGGTGGACCAGGCGCCACACTTGTTCGTTCGGGCGCAAAACGCCCGAGGAAAGCAAAATTATTCCGTCAGGGATTATAAGCATCGCGCGCCTCGTCTGGCTGTCATTCTGAGCTTCTGGGTCAAATGATGCCGCATAATTAACGAGTACGCTCTCAGGATGATGCGATTCATGCAAAGCTTTCTTTACTCTATTCTTAATATACATATAATAAACTTTATCTTTAAAAAATATGTACATATGTATATATTTATTTAAAATAAATTAAGGTTTTTTTAATGGTAATTAAAAATTTTTTAAGAATACAAAAAATATATATTTTTAAATATATTATAAATATATATTTTTGTTACCTTAAAAAATATATTTTTTAAAAATGATTTCGTTATGATACATATATATAATAAAATATATAGTATATATATTATAGAAAAAAGAATCTTAAAATTTTTATATATTTATATAAATAGAAAATGAGAAAAATATATGACATGTGTGGGGGAAAATTAAGACGCGTTCTTTAATCGCGAAAATGCGATACGCCTCGATCGAACAGATATACGAAAGTGTGACGCCACTGAAGACGAGAGCGTGAGATTCGGAAACAGAAGTAGTCTCTCACCGAATCACTCTCGACGAATCACAAGTTACACCAGAAACCCAGTCCCGCTGTGTGAAAAGCAAAGGAGCCGATAAGGATCGCGGGCACCATTGTAACGAACCATCAGGCGTAATTGAAGCCGCAATTTCATCTGCTCCCGGTGACTTGTTCAGCCCATCTTTTTTTCCTCTTCTTCCTTCACCCACGTGAATTCGAAATAGCGGATTCTTTAATAAAGATCACGCGCTAACGCAATTCCAAGTGTGGAAAGTCGCGGAATTTTCCACGGACCCCCCTCGTTGATTCACATGTGTTTCTCCCGTGAAAGCGAGAGATTCGACATTAGGATTAAAGATCGGAGGAATCTCACAGTATCAGAGATCTTGATGATTTTATTCGTATCTTCTTGCCTTATCACATGCTGAATCCGCGATTGATAATCGCCGCGATTTACGACCGTGTTCGCATGATAATTTACCTGGGTGCGGCTTTCCGAGGGTATACGCTATGTGGGTGTTCGCCTCGATGACCTCTGACCTTTCCCTCGTTCTCCAGCCTCTTCTTCCTGCATCTCCCGCGAGGAATATATATATATATATATCCGTTCGGGGACGCGCATAAAGAATTGTCTCGCGCTATCTTACGTTGATAAGATTTGCCACTCGAAACGCTCGTTCATCATCCTGTATAAGCGGCTCGGTCATTCTTTCGGATGCTAACAACCGTGTGATCTATCGTTTCCGGGTTTTCTACCCTGTTTTCCGAGACTTCCGCGAGCGATTCGTTAAACTAGTTTTATTATAAGCCGTCGTCGATTATCTTAATAGTCGTCTCCACGAACCTGGGGTTCAGCCAGATGACACGAGCCATAAAAACGCTCGAGATCTTTCGGATCTAATGATCTGATATTCGTCGTCTCAGCCAATAGTGACTTAGAACTTAAATAACCTCGCAGAATTTTTAGAATGATTATGTTTCAATAAAAAAATCCTAATTTCTAAATAGGAATGACGAGATCTTGTGCAAAACCTCCACTGAAAAAATTGTACTCTCAATTTAAGAATTTTCCACTTATTTTTTGAATATCCTAAATTCTAAAATAAGCGCCAAAAGAATCTTCTTACTTTAAGAAGAGATCCTCTAAAAATTAATATCATTCCTAATTTATAAAAATATAATCGAAATGGGATTTATTTTTATATTATTTTACAAGCAAAGAAAGCATAGACATATAAACAGAGTATGAGACACAAGACCCGAGTTCTGAACGATTAAATTAGATGTGTTTACACGTTACTTATTTATTTATATTTATATTATTATTTGCGAATACTTCTTTTAAGTCGCTCGAGTCTTCTTTTTTTCGAGCTACTTATAACTTCATCCATTCTTTTAATAAGCTATACCATTTCAATGACAAGCACTGCACTGTACTATAGTTAATGATCTACTATAAATTGCAATACTATATAAAACCATATACGTGTTGCTGCAATAATATAATTATACAAAAAGCCAATAATATGGTCCGCATAAAAAAACATACGTTTGTTTGTTATTAACAAAGAATATATTCTTACATTGTCAATATGAAAAAGGCTAATAAAGAGAACTACCAAGCCAGATATTAGGCAAGAAAATAGTTTTTAAATTCCTCTTTAATTATTTTGACCTCAAAATTAAATTCCTTTTTAATTATTTCGACTTCAAAACAAATATTAGACGCAACAAAATAATTTCTAATTTCTCTTTTTTTGAAGTTAAAATAATTAAAGAGAAATTTAATTTTAAAGTCAAAATATAATTAAAGAAGAATTTAAAAACAATTTTGTTATACCTAATATCTGCGTCTGACTCTTATTAGCTTTTTTCATACCTGAATTTATATATCAGATATCCTTTACAATTTATTTATATTTCTATCAATATATTCTTATAGTTTTAGATAATGTTTTAGAAACACAAATATCTGTCAAAAGGGATTTTATAGCATACAGTCCTCTTCAAGAATACAATGTTTTCGGTGTTGTCTCTTCTTATACCAGAGCTACGTCTTCGATTTAGAATGATTGACGCTTACAACAATATCTTATCATCGTGACGTCATACATTACAACGCGCGTTCTCTTTCGTACATGAAAAAGGGATGTCTCGTCGCTGATCTGGCTTGATTGACAAGTTTAGCCGAGGAAGTAGTTTACCTGAAGTCTTGTCGAAGGATAGGGCGAGCGGAAACGCCGTCGAGAAAAGAGTCGTAAAGATCTTTCACCTCCGCCTCACTCGCTCGCACGTCGTAAACCATCTTCTACGAGTTTCTCGAATACGATCTGATATTATTACCGCGATCCCGTCATATTATATAATAATATATGGCCTCCTATACACGCTGTAGGCTGTTTCCCGGGAAATACTGACAGAAATAAAGTCGCCGAAGAAAAATTTTTAAAAATCATATCAGGAATCGATATTCACGAGAAAAAAAATAATCGAGGAATGTATTTTTCGTAATTTTTAGACGGAATCCTATAAAAATAGCATTCAGGAAGGATAATTCTTTAAATAATTCGAAATACAATTATAAAGGTTGCGTGTTAAGTAAATTTAATAGGATAGATTTATGGAAAAAAAAAATTAATAAGGGTTGCGGTTGTTTATAAAGTCCACAATTATCGAACGTGCTAAAATAAGCGGGGAAAAACAAGTCTCTCTCTCTGACCAGAATAAGTCATCTATATCGCGCGTCGTTGACTTGCACATTTTCAGACACAACAACGTCGTGCAATTTCGTTTCATCAAGATAGCCCTCGTCGACGCAAACAAAGTGCTTCCAACACGAAGTAATTAATTACGGTGATCTGATTGCACGCGATTAATCCTGCCGACTTTCGAGCGGATCATTAATTAAGGGTGAATGAATGTCTCGGAGAAGGGGAGAGGAAGTACGGGATATGTAGGTATCCCTTCGAGAGGACACGCTCATTTATTTGGAATAATTTAGTTTAAATGAGAGTAAACCGTGTCTTATCCCCCTTCTTCCCCTCATGCATTTCTTCAAGTTCACGGTCGATAAAAGCAGCCTCGAAACTCGATTTTCATTTGCATTCGAGATATGATCGATCCTTCTATTAATTCGCGAGGCCATTATTACTTATGATATTTACACGTAATTTACATATTTTTTTTTACAATCATATATATTATCGTATCTCTCATTCATCAGCGAAGAAGATCGAGCTTTTAATTGCTTCGTCGTAAACACCTGCCGTGAAGACTCGAGGTGCCCCAGATGCAATTTCAGGGAGAATAACGTATTCTTTTCGCACCGAGAAATCACCGTAGAAATTACTGTACTTTGTGTATATACAAACAGCAGCGGGATGTAATTATTATTCGGTACGCAAACGCGCGGGGGCGGGTTTTCCCCCCGATCTCGCGAGCTTTTTTATTTATATACGGGGTACTCATTGTACCTCTCTCTCTCTTTCTCTCTCTCTCATACTAGGAGTTTTCTCGCCGAAGAAAAAGCGCGGCGAAAGCATCGCTTACCAAGGGGTGGTCCTCTCCTTCGCGTTGCCCCCCCCCCCGGCCCCCCTTGCCTCCTTTCGCATTCACGAGCTTCGCGAGCTTAAAATGCGGCAACGTTAGGCGGATGTTTTAATTTGTTTGCGCCACGTCGAGCTAAACCGCGTAACCACCGTACTCTGTGTTGCGTCGAGCATAAAAAACCCGGCGCGCGATCAGCCCCCCTCTCCCCCCCTCCCCCTCGACCGACCAATCTCTCCGAGGAATTCCTACTTTGTTATTTAATTATACGATCACGGCTTCCGGTGTATTCACATTTTGATTATGAAAAAAAAGAAGGAAGAGGGAGGGGAAAAAAAACCGCGCGTTCTTTCTCGTGGCGTGATTTCGCCATTTCACCCCCTTCTCTCTCCCTCCTCTTTCTTCGTACCCCAGCGCAACCTTTGTCCGCAAGATCAAGCGGTTTAATAACATGATTTCAAGAAGCGGCAGCGGTCGGGTACATTAAGGTCAGGTGGGTCAAGATATATAAGGATAATAGCCCGCCACCGATCGATCGATCCATCGATGAATCGATCGACGATAGCTCTTGATAGATCCGAGTAAGATGTTGTATAGCTCTATACTATGTAAAGCTCGTAGATTGCAATGAACGCGCGGCGAGTTTTGTCGAGAGGAGAAGAAGAATGTATTAGGGCACCTGAGTGATGGATGAATTTAAATGTCATCTGTACTTATAAATCAAGTACAGCCTCAAAATACCGCGGCTATTAAATTCTATATTCAAAATTATTAAAGGAGAACTAATTTTATAAAATATTACAATTAAAAAGAATACTTATTTTTGTCAAACGCGAATTAAAAAGAATACTTATTTTTGTCAAACGTGAATTAAATTTTTTTTAATATTTTAAATACATTTTATTCGTCTAATTCCCCAAATAAATATGTAAAATTTAATTCTTTTAAAACTTATTCATTTACTTATTATACTAATTTTATACTACAATTTTTTATATATTATATTTAATTAATAGTAAAATATTATACATATTATTTAAAATATTTATATATTTTACATAATTTTCTGTATATTTTTAAATAATTAATATCTAAATTAATTAATTACGAAATAAATACTAAACTAATACTTATCGCACTGAAAAAAGATTTTCGGAACAAGAAGATCGATCGGAAAAATTTCCCAAAAATCTGTCGAGGCGATTCTCTCGTACGAAACATTTTTTTCTCGATAAATAAGAATTCACCAACTTCCATCCGAGAAAGACGGTCGATTTCGATAACTCTGTCGTATCTCGATATAACACGAGACGCGATGCCTTAATGATGAGATCGTAGAGAGCGCAAAAGATGGGCCGTGCTCTCACACATACACACACTCGGGGTCAAGGTGGGGTCGCGGAGTGTAAAAATAATAATCAATCGAACGAGCGGTAAGTGAGAGCTCGGCAATTACGCGGTGGCGGCGGTGCCTGTGCTGCGGTTTACCCCAGGCCGCGGGCGAGGGGGGCGGAAGAGGGGGATCGGAGAGAGAACTTCCTTCTACCGCGCCTTTAATTCACCCTCCGTCCCCCTCTCTCTCTTTCACTCTTCTTCGCGCGCGCGCGCGCTATCATAACGTAACATAACGCAAGACTCCCTCGCTTTATATTATTAAAAGTTGAAAATTCCGGTGGGAGCCGGAGCGATCTTGCGGCGAGCCTCTACTACAGGTCTCTATAGCCTCTCCATCTTTCTCCATCCCTTTTTCTCTTCTCTCTCTCTCGCTCTCCACTTTCCTCGAGAGTTTCGCATCTTTTTTCTCTTCGCCCCCCTCCCTCTCCCCTCGATAAATTCATACAAACGTTCATTGGTGCGGCGGCGTCTCTTGTGCCTCGTAATATTGGCCATTCTGGTAGCCAATCGTGTTATGGCTCTATCTCTCTTCCGCAGTTCTCGAAGCATTCCCATGGATAATCGTATTACCTATCTATCTCTTCTTGTATACCGCCGCCTCGAGATGTCGATGAGTCGAAAAACACGCGGCTATCTCTTTCTCTCCCGCTTTCCGCCTCTTAACCGCGAATATCGATAAACTTCTCTCCTCTCGAAAGTTTTCTCGCGGTCGGATGTGGAAATGCGCCGGCGCGTTTCTTCTCACAAGTTTATCATTAATTCGACACGTGTGTAGCCGTGTCGTCTCGAGATTAAGGGGGATTAGAGGAGATACAAGCGAGATATCGGAGCGATTTTAATTAAACCAAAATTTATCGTTTATTCGCCGACTTTCATTGGCGAGATTTCACTTGGTTCGCGATGTGGCCGGTGAATATATATGTGTGGTCCTCGGTATATACTATACATCGACGAGAGAGAGTTTCTCTCTCCGGTTGTCGATCCGCCTGACAATCCGATATTGTCGAAAGGTGGTAAAACTGTCCACCGAAGAGTAAAGAGATCGTATAGCGAATACGTATGCAGATGTGTGCGTGCGAATTGTGAGAGTTACGCGACGCGTCCAATTGCCATTTACTCGCAGATTGATTGAAACGCGCCAACGTTGCTGTTACAGTGTTTTTAAACGAAACAAGAGTCAGCGATAGAATTTTTCATCAACGAAAAAGCGGGAGGGAATATGGGAAAATTTAAAAAAAAAAATGAATTGGAAAGATTTAAAATAAATCAATTAGATTAATAGATAAAATATAACTCATGATGCAAGCTTGAGTTTTTTTTTATTCTTCAAAGATTTATTTATAAATTTTGTCATAATTAAGTCTGATATTTACATTCCATATTATGGAAATTTCAAACGTAATTAAAGTCAGCAATAGAATTTTTCGTCATCAAAAGAACAAGAGGGAATATAAGAAAATTTAAAAAAATAGATGGAAAGTAAAAATAGATTGATTAATAGGGATTTATCAAGTAAATTGTAATTATAATTCATGGTGGAAACTTAAGCTGTTTCTTGATTCTTTAAAAATTCTAAATTTTAGCAATTTTGTGTCATAAATTAAGTCTAATATTTATTATACATACCATATTACAATTTTTAAATGAAATAAGAATCAACGATAGAATTTTTCGTCAACGATAAAACAGGAGAGAATATATAAAAAATTAATTGAAAAGTAAAAATAAATCGATTAACAGATTATAAGTAAATAATAATTTACAACAGAAGCTTAAGTTTCTTGATTCTGCAAAAATTCGTTTGTAAATTCTAGCACTTCTGTTATAATTAAGTCATTAATTAATAATATTTATGTTTCATATATATTATAATTTTACACGAAACAAGAGTCAGCAATAGAATTTTTGCGAAAAAGAGAGAAAATATAGGAAAATTAAAAGAAATTAATTGGGAAGAACAAAAATAAATCAATTAAGAAAGACTACTCAATAAATTATAATTACAATTCACGATGGACGATTAATCTGTTTCTTAATATAGATATTTACTTTAAAAATATGTTTATAAATTCTGTCATAATTAAGTTTAATAATTACACACAAACACACACATACACACTCTTTCTCTCTCCCTCTCTTTCTCTTTTTTTGTAACTATCTATATTGATTTAATCAATATAAATAATTCAAACACACATCAGGATTCTTTGCGTTCCATACCTCGATAGAATCTCGTTTACGCGCAGAATAAACTGTTCGTGGAACATCAATCTCGAGGCGGGATATTATTTTTACTCTCTCGCGATATATTGTCCTTTTATTTTACACGGTTAACGACGACGACGACGACGACGACGACGACGATCGGTAACCCTCTTCGATCGATCGCGAAATGATCCAGAAGAGCTGGAATGATTCCGCCCCCCCCCTCCCCCCAGGCGGTTTTTTTTCTCGCGCGATATTACGTATTATGCTAAACACGCGAAAATGGCTTTTTAAATGAAACATCTACATTTATGTAGTCAACCTGGCCGTTCGTCGTTCTCGACGTCTCCAACCACCCCCTTTCGCGGACGATCGAACGAGATCGGACGGAACACGAGAGAGAAAGAGAGGGGCACCGGCGAATTAAATGCAATTTTCGTCCACCGAGGCATGCATAACAAATTGTCGAACGTCTTTATACTTAGAAACTGCGGCGACATTATGCACGGATTGCGGGGGGACGCAGGGGGACGCAGGGGGGCAGAGCTATTTCGTCGCGCGGCCGATTACAATCCGATTATTATATGCCCTGCATAATGTCCCCCTTTCTCTCTCTCTCTCTCTCTCTCTCTCTCTCTCTCTCTCTCTCTCTCTCTCTCTCGTTCCCTCCTTTACGTGTAAGCACGTACTCAGCTGCGCGTAATACGATCGACGAGAGCGGTGCGAGCGGAATTTCTAAACGAATGCAATTTAAGAGGGAGCAAAATAAGGCTAAGAAACTCCCCGGCTACCGGGAGCGGAGCCGCCGCTGCTACGCTCGATTCTTAAAATTGAAAATTAAACGTTTCGTAGCGCACAAGTGAATTTTTAAACCCCCGGCGCATGCATCTAACCCCGTGCCTTCACGCTTTTTCTGTTTCAGGATCCGACTTCCGTGAGTATAGGTCATTAAGTTTACCGCCAAATGCTACAAAGTAATGGGTTTCGGCCCGGAGAAGATTGTGCCCTCTCCTCCCCCTCGGAGCCCCCGTCGGCAATTAATAATTGCGGTTCTTGCCGGAGGTTTCTTCGCGTAAACACGAATAAGAAAGAGGGAGAGCCGCCGGGGCCGAGCCGGGAGAGAAGTTTCGCGGGTATCAACATGCATGTAGTTTACATTGCTAATCGCTGAAAAAGTCCCGCGATGCCTGTAGCAATAATTCGTAATAATAACTCGAGTGGTGCGCCTGGTGCGAAACTTCTCTCCCGGCTCGATTATTAACGTTATACGCTGATTTCTGTGTTACATGTATGAATCGATCTTCGTGGACCTGATCTTCGATGCGAATATATCGTTTACACAGGGCGTAAGTATTTTTCTTTTGTAATTTTTTTTGACATATTTATCATTTTATTTTTGATATTTATGTCAATTATTTGTCTGTAATTTTCACGTAAGCGCACGTTTCATTTACAAAATTGTAGATCTATATTTATTACAACCAATGATTATTATTTTAATTCAGCTATGATAATAAGCAAGAAATAATTAAAATAAATATCTAACAAATTATAACTTTACAAATTATTGGAGAACTTCTCTACTTTTTTTTTCATTGGTTGTAAATAGATGAGATCTCTTTTGCTTATACGCCTTTATTTTCCCATCCTTTATAGATGAACAAGAATATTATAAATGCTTCTTAAAATTAAAAAATAAAACTTATAAATGCATTGTGCACGGCGAGCGATAAAAGCAACGCAGGAGAATCTATAAATATCATTAGTTGTCAAAAGATTGATACCGTGATTCCGGATCCATCAACGATACTGTAACATCCCTTCGTGTCGGTCGATCATCGCGCGGCGGGTCAACAGGGTCATTCCGTAGAAGGGGGGCGAAGGGGGCCCGGGCCCGAAACGACGGAATGCATAACTGACGTCTCTATAGCAGTAAAACTACGCTTCTCGGCGTCCCGACGGGGGTCCACAGACGTCGTCGGAGACATTGAGCGCCGCAGGCGGCCATTGTCTCAGAGAGGTCCCACGACGAAGGGCTCGACCTCGGCTTGACACGCACGGGGGGAGGTCGTGGCAACCCCCCGTCGCGGTTCCTTACGAAATTAATAATCGAAATTCGAGTATATCCCTATACGCGGGGACCAGAAGTTACTGCGCGGCGGGGAAACCCACCTGAGCGGACGCCGCGACGGAATGGGGGGAGGGGGGCGGTCCCCCCCGCGAATGTCGCGAATGCTCACGCGACGAGAAGGAACGCCGATCGTTAGTGAGTTATAATACGACGGAAAAGAGGGTGTGTGAAGTTAGCACCCTTATGTTATGCTATCATAGTTCTGTTAAGAGTTCTGAGTTATTTAGAACCATAGGAAGAGTTCTTGATAATTTTTTGAAATAGTTCCGGTCATTACGATAACGAAAATCAGTTTTAAAAAATAGGGCTGCCAATTTCACATTTTTTTACACATCGAGTTCCAATAGTTTTGAGCAGAGTTTTAAAGTTCTTTTAAATAGTTATATAGTTCCTGATTATTTTTTTAAAGAGTTCTGCAATTTTTATAGAGATAAAAAAACATACTTTAGAAATATCTTCGATATTGAAAAGGTACATTTTTTTATCTAAAAATTGCAGAACTCTTTCAAAAAATAATCAGGAACTATATAACTATTTAAAAAAACCTTAAAACTCTGCTCAAAACTATTGGAACTCGATGTGTAAAAAAATGTGAAGTTGGCAGCCCTATTTTTTGAAACTGATTTTCGTTATCGTAATGACCGGAACTATTTCTAAAAATTATCAAGAACTCTTCCTATGGTTCTAAATAACTCAGAACTCTTAACAGAACTATGATAGCATAACATAGGGGTGCCAACTTCACATACCCCGGAAAAGAAGTATTACGAGTGTCATTTGTCGCCGGAAAGACTTGTTGAAGGCGAATTCGCAGGGATTTCAAGTGCGAATGAAAAGCTTTATTGCATCTTCATCGCATTACGTATCTTGATTTATGAAATATGAATTCTCTTAAGTGATGTCTTTCTCTTAGTGATATTTTTTTAAATACGATTTTATAATATTATATATGAGATAAATTCATAAGAATATATTTTGTTAAAGAAAGATCTGAATTTGACCAACAATTTTGTTCATTTTTTGTTTATAATATTAAAACAAAGGGAGTCTTTTCAATGAAAAATCAGTAAAATATTTATTGATTTTAATTGATGAAATGTTGTTATTTTAATCAGTGATATGATTTTCCACCTATTTTATTTAAAAGAGAATGTAATAGAAATTTGAAAACTTATGGGGAAAAAAATCGTCTCGATAGAAGGTAGCCATTTTTTTTACCATCTCTAATGAGCTAAATGATGGCTTAAATGAAAGTTTATGGCTAATAGATTAATTCTAAACAATATTAGCAAGTGTATCAAAGAAATAAACAATCCAAAAAATTAATTAGCAACAGATAAAGCTGTAAAAATTAATTGAAAACTTACGAAAGGTATTTACATCAAGAACAATTTAGTGAAAAATTCGAATATTATTTTTATTCGATTTAAGTGTCATCAGTTATTCCTAACTTTTAGATCGCTTATTGCTCGCCTCGACATAATATTTCTAAGAATTAGTCTACTATAGTCATAAACTTTTATTTAAGCCATCGTTTAACTAAATTGGAGGCGGTTAAAAAAATGGGAAAGTTTTTCTATGGAAACTTATATTCTCGAAACTTATCTATTGATGATTTTCCACGGAATTATAAATTATTATTTACCTCGCATACCAGATTTCGGCTTCTTCGTCGTTAGATATACCGCGAGCGCGCGAGTGCTATAAGCGGGGGCAATTAAAAGCGTGCAGCGGGGACATTTATGTTGGCACTAACTGCCCGTTAAGACGGGGAACCACCTAACCGTGGAAGGTGTAATTGGCCGACATGCTGAACCTGCAGCTCGTAAAAGCGCAGCAGGCGTTCCATAGTTTTTCCGGCGCAACGTTTTTCGACAAATCGCGTTTCTTTTCGATTCGACACCTTGTATAATCAGTCTTTTTTTATTTCACGACCGCACGATCATTTTTTTTTTCGATGATCGAATCGAACATCGGAGAGAGAACATTGTGCACAGTAGAAAATCCAGTTTGCGCGCGAGAGAATTTTCATTTTGAGGTAATTAAAAAATAACTGTTTCTCTCCCCGTTAATTATGTCGGGCCGGCCGGGAAATGGAAAACTAATCGTAAACAAATTTACAAGTATACACCGGAACCCGTTGGTCGGAACCAATCCTCTTAACGTTCTCATCAAACGCATAATAGGCTGCGCGGTTAGAGAAGGATACCCTGGAGGTAAGAAACGTCTCGATGTAAAGGAGAAAAAAAAAATGAGTTGTTATTACTGTGGTTATTAATACAGATCCTGCCGGTAGATAACGTAATTGTGCTACAACAGTAGTCAGCAAGTATAATTTTAATTGCGATAAACCGTCATTACGGCAACTTTGTTCCGAATGGGTTTTACAAGAGCCAGCCCATCCTATGTAACGAAAAAGAGAATGAGAGAAATATGAAACGAGAGCGTTCATATTATTCGTATCGAATCGATAATATTACAATCCGGAACGTAAACATATACAATATCGTTTTGTTGCAAAATCACGCAACAATTTATTCGCGTAAAAAGTTGTTTATTTACTATAAAAATGTTACGTTGACGGTTTTTACGATCGCATGATACAGCACGCCGGACGTAACAATGTTGATTAGCATAGATCTAACGTAATGATAACGTAATTGCGCTACAATGTAATCGGCTAGTCGGTCGTAATACACAATATATACCGAGTGTACCCTATGTAAGGGAGAGAGAGCCGAGCACTCTCTTGCGGCTCTTGCATTTTATTATTAGTATACGCACGCCGCTCGTTACGCTACCTACCATCCGATCTTATATACTTATAAGATACGCATTCCCGACGTTCTCTCCCTCTCGCGCGCGCGCGCGCGCGGCTTCGATTAAAATGCCAGACGTCGGTTGGCAAAGAGAGAGATTTGCCGTGATACGCGATATTGTTACGCGTGTACACGTTGTAACTGTCCGGATCCGTGACGAAGTCACGCGATATGCATTATGCACGCACGTAACGTCGCGCGGCAGACGTTATTTCCGCCATCGGTCCCACGATGCAACCTGCAACCTCCTCCTCTCGCTCTCTCGCTTCTCTTCTGTGAGAAACGAGTCATTGACGCATCATCTTTAGGTTTTCGCGGTACGCGGAAAAGATACCTCTCTGTCTGTATTGCATTATTAATGACGCCGCCGGGGGAAAACCCTGGGTTAAGGCTCCTGGGTGCTCACCGCGGCCATATTGGATTGTGACGTCAGAGGCGAGAAAGCACACGCTGAAAATTCTTAGATGCCATTTTTTAATGAAAAGATATTTCGATTAAACAGCACTTCAGATGGCTTTAGCACACTCTTAAAAACCCCCGAAAACTATCCTTTTCCCTTTATAATCAATCAACATCTGTAAAATGATTGAGATGTCAGACTTTGACATGCGGAATGACTGCGCATGTGCAAAGACCAGACGGACTGGGCTTCATAATATTACATTTTACAGCTGTTGATTGATTATAAAGGGGAAACGATAGTTTTCGGGGTTTTTTAAGAGTGTGCTAAAGCCATCTGAAGTGCTGTTTCATCGAAATATTTTTTTATTTCGAAATGGCATCTAAGAAATTTTAGCGTGTGTTTTCTCGCCTCTGACGTCACGATTTCGACATGGTCGGAAAGGAGCCAGGAGCCTTAAATGGCGCGAACACAATGACGCGCGTTAATTACACATATACACATCGCCGCGTCATTATTATTTTCGATGGCATCGACGGCGCCAATTTAACGCGCGCACGTATCTTACGTAAACGCGAAACTACTAATCGCGAGACTTATTCATTCGCGCGAGATAGCATGTAATTGCGAGGCTACTGCGCATGCGCGCGCGCGAAAGGCAAAGACGCGCGCGTGTGACGTAACGAATGTATACGCGGCGTGTTTCTCTGTAAGTTTGAAAAAATGAGTGCCGATACAAGTTTGAGAAATGAGGAATTTCGAATTTGATGCAGGTATACGAAAAAAATTTGGTCAATCAACTTTTAGAACGTCGATCTTACATACAGGGTGATCTACAATAAGTGTAAAAGACTTGGACAGCTTTCAAGTTTGTGTTTGAGCTCAAGGAGCACTTGTTATATATCATACACTAGTTTGTTATTTTCCAACAATAATTAATTTATAAATAGATTGTTTTTTTTTCTAATTGTGTATATAAATATTAAATATTAAATCTACTACTTTTTCAGTAAAACTTTCATCTCTAGTTCTATAACTAAGGGTTGGTTGTTCCAACTTTTTGGTAAATTTTACCGTGACAGATAGATAAGTTCGTCATTTTTTTTTAAACTTATTTGAAAAAAGACGAAGATATGCTATCTGTCGAGTAAAATTTACCAAGAAGTTGAAACAATCGCCCCTAAATTCTATAACTAATTGAAACAAGACTTATATTCACATAACATTTTTTACTCATAATAAAATGACGTCCTGAACAAGCTGTCAAAGTCTTTTTACAACTCATCGTAGATCACTCTGTATAATTAACGAGGAGGAAAATTTGCTTCTGAAATATTCTGCAGAGAAAATGTCTCGCCGATTCAGGAATCCAGTTTTTTTCTCGACCATGTTGTTCGCGAGTGATGAAAACTATAATCGTGAGACAAATCTTTGACGTCTCGCTTTCCCTTTCGCGACGAGTCGAACGAGTTTCTTTCTTTCTTTTTTTTTTCTATCGCGGTATTGTTCGCCATATAAGAAGAAAGAAGGGATCGAGCGAGACTTTCACCGCGCGTCATCGTCTCGTCATCAGCCATCTGTTATCTGTCACCGACCGGACGAGTGCGAAAAAATGTCGCGGATTCGCGATCCACGACGTCCATCGTAGACCTCCTTGGATCACGTTAAACGACGGAGGTTCATTTACTACAGGCCGCATTACCCCTACGCGACGCGCCATTATTTTTATTAGCATAATGACAGGCGAACAACTCAATTTGCATGGAAAATCATACGGATCTCGTAACGAACCTCGCCCGCGGATCTGACGATGGTCATTCTATCGCCCCTTTATGTATATATATTATACATATATAATATGTGTATATATGTGTGTGCATTATATATTATATATGCGATACGCGAAAAATATTGCGAGGGGGCTCTTGGGATGCGATGTACGAAGAGGAGAGGAGGTCTACTAGTCCAAGTTCGCGGCGAATTCCACTCTTCAAGATATCGCTCGCTCTCTCTCTCTCTCTTTCTCTCTATCGCTCTCTTCGCGCTGGATAATTCCGTATCATCATCGAAATTGCCGTCGATCGTCGTCGTTCTTCTCTCGGCCGCGGCTCGATCGAGAGGATCGTTTGCCACCGCACCTGATCCAATCGTCCATTCGATAATTGGCGCCCGGTAATGAGACGCAGGATTGCCTGCGTCAGATTGTTCGGCCAAATTTTTGCGGTAAAAGGAAAAAGGACCAGAGGAAAAAGTAGCGCCGTTACTTTTATTCGGGAAAATAAGAAGATGAGGCGCCGATACATGTATACGTAAGTGTGAAGAGTCTGAAGTCTCATTAGGGCGAAAACATCGGTTTGTCGTCGATTCGACCGCGAATTTGCAGCGAAGTACAGCTGTCTAGAAATGAAGATAAATGCGGAATTATGTTCGGGGCGTGTAACGATTATCGCGCGATTATTTATATCGATCGTTGCCGAAGTCGGACGGATACAAATTCGACCAAGTTCTCTCTCGATACCTTAATAAGGAAGCCCGGGCTTATCTCGCGTTAAACTTCATATACGCTTCAACGAGATTGCATCTTAACGGTGAAAAAATACGCGTGTTTTGCATTTCTTTTTTTTGCAACAGACATTATTACCGATATATCGATTATAAGATATTATGGAGATCGAGCTGCTAAGATTGTATAATAAATATTTTGTATATATCTGCTTTTACTTAAGTGGTGCTGGTATTTTAATAGAATTTTTTCCCGAACGATCGTCACAAAATCACCCATCGCTTCCAATTACGTGTCATAAATTAAAAGGCATTCCATTTCGGGACGAAAGAAAAATACGCAACGCTTGCGAGAGAGAAATATTGGGTTGATTCATAAATAAGTCCCATTTATACTAAACAAATTGAATTTTAAAATTATTTACAATAAATTCCAATTCTGTTATACATTCTCCATTATTAAGTACAATTTGTTAATTTCTTCCCCAAAGAATTTTGGAGGTTTTTCCATTTAATGAAATTTTGAGTGACCTAAATAGATGAAAATCTGATGGGACAAGATCTGGAGAATAAGATGGAACTGATCACGAAAGCTCTAGAATTTTTTCCTGGGTTATTTTTAGCCGTACGTGGTGCCATGCAACAAATTTACATTTTTGGGGGTTGGTGATTGATGAGAGCCGGTTGCTTTTTTTTGCAATTTTTCTTGTACTCGCTGCACCGTATGCATCTGTTGTGATTATTTCATGTTGCAAATTCATGGTTTCTCGGAAGAAATAATTCAGTAATCATCTATAATGGAACTTACTTATGAATCAAGATAATAGATCGAAAAATCTCTGATATATACAAATACAAATAAAAATATAAAAAAAGCTGATAAAAGTCAGGCATAGAGACATTAGCAAAAAAATATTTTGAAATCCTCTACACTTAAGGCTCCTGGGTTCTCACCGCGGCCATATTGGATTGTGACGTCAGAGGCGAGAAAGCACATGCTGAAAATTCTTAGATCCCATTTTTTAATGAAAAGATATTTCGATTAAACAGCACTTCAGATGGCTTTAGCACACTCTTAAAAAACCCCGAAAACTATCCTTTTCCCTTTATAATCAATCAACAGCTGTAAAATGATCGAGATATCAGACTTTGACATGCGGAATGACTGCGCATGTGCAAAGACCAGACGGACTGGGCTTCATAATATTACATTTTACAGCTGTTGATTGATTATAAAGGGAAAAGGATAGTTTTCGGGGTTCTTT